>NC_052538.1:16196892-16351142 GCF_016699485.2 Gallus gallus | reverse complement strand
AACATTTAGTTATTTTCCTTCACTCTTTTGTCCTCACATGTTTTTGCTTGTATCTCCAAACAAGTATAATTAGGTTTCTAACTTTTACATAAGTAAAACTAATTAAGAGAAAGCAACTGTGAATGACACCCAAGAAAACTACAAGGGCTACTTTCAGTCCTCTGATACAACCAAGCGATGGCTTTGCTTGTGGGAGAAAATTAAGCACTTTCTGAAGAAGCGAAGGGGCCTAAAGAAGGCCACGCTCTGGTATCAGCCCCGAAGGGGAGAGAAAAATAAAATAAATAAAATAAATCACACTGCCGTCCTCATATCTACAAATGTCTTTTCTGAAGATGATAAATTCAGTGGAAGTGCTTCTAATGGGTTAGAATGAGGCATCCACTGAAAACAGCCAGAGTTCAGCGTCTTTTCTCATCAGGTATGCTATTACTGCCTCTGTATGAATAATGGGAAACCTTCAATGGGAAATATTTTACCTATCGTGGGCACTGCTGCTGCTAAATGGACTTGTCTGCCATGTGATTAGACCAGGCTACAGCTGATGTGCTTCTAGATTGTCTCTGAACTGAAGCAAGGGAAGCAAGTTCTCGTTTTCCCTCCTCTTTACCACCCAAACAGAGTGGCATCTGACAGCAAGAGTGATGATGAATGAAAACTCAGAGAGCAAACAAAAAATACTGATTAAAAAAAAATTACTTTGAAGTTTGTAACAACTGGAATTTTCATGTCTGCAATAGCAAGCTAAGGACGCAGCTGTCGCTGCCCTTTTCTTGACTGTAGTTTAAATGGGGAAAAATGCAGTTCCATGAAAGCAGTTAGCTGACTGTTTAGGAGAAGTTTCAGCATCTCTAAAATTATTTCTCAGTATTACAATATGCATAAAAAACAGGATTCAGAGAGGGAAAAAAGATGCCAAGTGCCACCTTGTGGACATTTAACAAACAATTTAATTTCATTTTCTGTTTGTAGCAGTCTGCCTTCAGACCACAGGCTGCAGGGGATTGCCAGCACCACTACCTGACACAAACAGGGCTAGCTGTGGCTGCTGACAAGCGAGCCAAGCTGGCAGCTGCCTCTGACCCTCTGATGCAGACCACTGTAAGGTTGATGATAGCTCTTTCAACTATCTGTCAAAATAACGCTGTCAAAATCAAATCTGCCACTTTGATTTCTCCATTTCAGCAAAAAACAGCCTGTCAATTATTTATTTAACCCACTGTGCTAAAGCTGAATGCGCTGTCAGCTGCCCCAAGTTGCTGGAACAATGAGATGGGCAACTCCCTACCATTTCTTATGGGTATGTGAATGGTCTTTTGCTAACAAATCCTGCAAGACTAGAGTTGACAAACATACACTTCTACTGGATGAATCACATCTCCTAGATCTGACAGAAGATTTGTCCAAATAACTTCTATGTGAGGACAGTAAAGTCTCAGAGCAATTCAAAGTGATGTCAAGTAACATGAACTTGAACACTGTAATCAAGCTTCCCTAGTGTAAATCCAGACTGGCTTTCATTAGCGACGCTGCTCACTGCTTTGATCATGGTCAGATGACTTTGCTTAGAAGTAGGCACCAATTCATGTCAAAGCTATTGCTCTTACACAGCTCTCACTCTAGCCAGAACAAGCCCTAACATAGGAGAAAATATTAACCTTTCTATATTTCCCTCTGTATTATTTATTTCAATTCCTTCTTTGTCTCCTGTTTTAAAACATCTCCCTGCACAGGGACCAAGCTCGCTTCCCATTGCTTGTTTCAGTTGTCCCAAACAGCAGTACCTGCAAGGGCACCATCACTTCCACCTGAACTTCCAGCCAGTGACCACCTCCTTAACTACAGCCTAAATGCATTCACAAAAATAATTTCTTGACTCAATTTCTTTAGCATATCCTCCAAAGGGTAATTTTGAGTGGAACTTTATTACACAAATATTGTGACCCACCACCCTAGTAGCAAAAAATCCCAATGTGATGTTACAGTAGTGTCTTCCAGCTGTAAATTAATCTCTTCCCCTGAATAAGAAATCTGTCCAGTCAAGGTTGTGTAGAGGAGACCCTAAATAAAGGAAGAGCTTTCAGGCACTTTTGAAATACAATCCCTCCATCAATTGCATAATGCCCTAATTTACTGAACTGAGAAGGCATGTTTTATCACTATTTGCTTGGTTGCTTTGAATGTTTTTCACGATCAGCACTGAAATAGTGAACATACATTCAGTTTCCTGCTCTAAAATACATTTTTAAATGCAGCGTTGTGGTTTCACTAAAAGCTGAACCACAACAAAAGAGCACAACACTGACCCTGCCTCCCCACACATTGGTAAAAATCTGCTGAGAACCTGCCCTCCCTTCCATTACAGACCAAGATAGCTGCTGTGAATTCATTAGCCTCCTGTGGAAGAACACAAACACAACAAAAGCACCCATTAGCAGCCCAGGCAAAACCAGAGTCACCCGAGAGAAAATGAAGAGCAGATCTGATGTCTGACTGCTGTTATAAACAGTCTCAGGATGGACTTGTGCTCCAAAGCACGTCTCTCTGTCGTGGTGTAAGAGATGCTGTTGCCTCTCCTTTCCCAAACTTGACCCATGTTCTTTGACCATCAGAGTTATAACAAACCTATTATGATTCTTATTACAAACAGATTTTTCATTTTCTAAAACAGCTGTCAATAACACAAGCCATTGCTCATGCAAAAATATGGCTTGTGTTTGCATTCTTATTTCCAGAACAGATGCAACACATCAACGCTCATGGCTGGAAGGAGGAGGACAGACTACCAAGTCCTCTTGCCTGGAACCAGGCTCACTTTATAGTATTATGAAGGAAACTCCTAAAACACGTTATTGGCAGGGGTAGAGGAAGGCAAATGGACACAATGCGGTGGAGTGCTTTTTCTTGAGTTGGAATTAGGTTTTTTTCCCTCCAAATGCCACTCTCCAGATGCTGTGAGCTTTCGCCCAATCCAAAAGCTGGAAGTATCATTTCTTACCCCTTTCTGTGCTCAGACAAAACCTTCAAGAGGCCTCCAAGGATGCAAAATAGGATATTCCATGTAGAGCAGATGAAAGCCTCACCTTCCTTTTTGGCAATTCCACGGCTCACCAATATAACTACAGCAAAAAAAATTTATCCATCAGCCTCTCCTGGTCTATAGCATTAAACACATCTTTTCCATAAATCTCCTTCTCTGTAGATTCACCTGTGGCTCTGGAAGCACCGGGAGGCATGAGAGATGCCCTCCATTTGTCCTCAGCTCTTGCTGCACTTCTGAGGATGAAGGCTGAGCTCTGCGGATGAGGACGAGCAGCTCAACCCAGAGCTCAGCCACTGTCCATGGGGAACAGGAGAGCTGTCTGCAAAGCTCCATAGGATCGGTGGTCGAAGGCAGCCCCCAAGTCTTTCTTTTGGGTAACCCCACTTTTTCTTCCTCCCCATGGCAACACTCACAAGCAAAGAGCAGACTTTGTGCTATGGAACATGTCTAAATAGAAAACAAGAACAGCTGCTGCAAGAGCAGCAGGGGCTCACATAGATAAAGTCATCCTATAGATGAAAAACTGGTATCCCTATTCCTGAGTCCCAGCAATCCAACCCTGCCCCAGGCAGCACTGCCTCTCCGCATAACCTCTTCCGGTGTACTGAGTTCTACCTCATAAAAAAACCTTCGCTGTGGCAAAACACAAAAAGAGGCACATGGGAAACCATAGGATGTGACAAATCACATTCCAGATTCCAGTTTAAAAATGGTTCTGGCCAACCTACGTGGCTAGATGGGGACAGCTGCGCAGCAGAATGCTGCACACAATTGTTATACTTGCAATCTACAGGATTTCTGCACAGAAACAGGGCAGATGGTAACAGAGCTCTGAGACACAGTGAGCCACAAGCACTCTGTTAGAGCAGCCCATCACCCGTTAACCCAGACACATCCAGCCATGCCATCTCCCAGCAGCACCACATCCTCTGATCCTGCTCCAGCACAGCTGGGACACCAGGGCTGCCAGTCACCTGCTGCCAAGGCTGAGCCTGCAAGGAGCAAGCTGGGGAAGAACCACCATCCTGGGCTGGCGCGGGGTCAGAGCTGACCTGGGGTGGGTGGGGGAGTCTTCTGTCACTGAAATAACATTGAGCACAAAGCTCCCAAATATCTTCCCAACAGAAAGAACCATCATTTCATCTCATCGCCACGTTCCAAAATATATCCCCGCTCCTGTTGGAACTCTGAAGATCGTTTCAACACCTTCAAAGTTACATTTGTAAACATACTCTTTGGAAAGCCTGAAAAGGAAATCAGTAAAATTAATTGCTGTGTCAAAAGTGTGCTTCCTTTATTGGGTGTACGTTCAGCCAGCAAGGCAGAGGCAAGGAAGAGCTACATCCTGTTGGGTTTTTTGTTCTGTTTTCCAGTGAAAAGCAATCCAACTCCGCACTGAAGCATCGTGTCCAGATTCATATGGAAGCCATAAAGTGCAGATGAGTATGTATGGAAGACTGCCCCTACCAAATAATTATCAGCAGCTTTTATAGTCTGCTCTGGCTTGTATACTTAACAGATACTAACTCAGCATTGAGGAGACTGAGTCGTACCCTGCCACGTGAGAGCCAGGAACTATTAGGTACTGCACTAACAATGGCTGTGCTTTTCCTGCCCATGCTGTTACTCCATATTTCACAGTCCCCCACCTACTCTGCAGACAGAATAATTTGGTAGCTCTTTTCCCATTGCTGCAGCAGCGCTCAAGACTTGGCTACCTGGTGTCCCACTGTATCTGCTACGTGATTTAAATGGTTGCAGTTGTGGCTCTGCGGGCCACTGTAGCACAGCGCCGTGCAGGGAGCAACCAAACAACTCCTGCACTAAGGGAACAGTGCTTGACCTTGACTTTTGGAGTGGGAATTTACCCCAAGCTGCCTCAGGAATAACCAGCATTTGGTTTTCCAGAAATTCTGAAGTGACTTCAGAAATGTCCTTCTCTTTCTCATTCAGATATAGGATGAACAAATACTTTGAATGCTGAGAATGCCAAATGCCCTTCAGCTCTTCCTCGCTGGCAGAGGCTGCGGCACACCACACCGCAAGCTGCCCAGCTGGAGGCAATCAGCCCTCCTCCCAGGGACCAGCACTTAGATTTAGCAGACCAAATATTTCAGTGACTTTAAATTACACTTTTCTTTGTTTGAAGACAGGTCTAAAAAGGCAAAATCTAGAGGGCTTTCAATTCTCTGCCGTCGTTTATGAAGACTTGCAAGACAGATACGATCCATCCCACTGAAATTACAAATCCTGAGCGTCTGCAAAATCCTCAGCCAGGAGCCTTTATGCCAGTTGATGATTACGTTGTTTAAATGCTTGCAAAGCTCTGTGGGCAGCCCTTGGGTTTGTCTTGCTGTTCTTTAGCTGAAGTCCGCTTCTGTGGAACTGTACGATCCGTCCACAGGGTGGTGCAGCTAAACAGCTCGAGACGTGAGCGCTAAGCCTCCAGTTCTGGAAGAGAAGAAAATCATCTGACAGGGAAGGCGCTTGTAGAGAAATGACCTGTGCTCCTGGAGGATGCTGATACATGGGCTTTCATTTGGCACAAGTAACATGATCTTCCAAAGAGTCTGTATTAGGCTTATGCTCTGAGGTTACTGATTAAAACAGTATTTAAGTATAGTAATCTATAGGCAAACACATTCTGGACACTCGAGACGTGCTTTCCATCACATAAAAATCTGCATCAGCAGAACCTGGGAAGTCCTCCTGGATCTGACAGCTCAGAGGACAGTCCTCCCTGACAGCGCCAGGTGAGATCCCATTGTGCAGACTGCCTCCACGTATGAGCAGCTCGTAGGCAAGGAGGAAAGGATGCGAGAGGATTTCTATGGGATAAAAGACCGACTGCAGAGAATCGTTAGGAGGGGGCGATTCAGAGGGCTTGTGCTGTAGCTGGCAGGAATTAAAATCTCTCCTTGCTCCATTTTCTTTATCTGTATACTCTTTCCTTTCTTCCTCAATTACTTAGGTTTACTTAAAAGAAAGCAAGGAGATTATTAGACACAATTCTTGACCTAATTCTACCCTCTGGTTCCTGGGCAGGTGCTTTGATACATTCTAAGAACAACAGACAAGTTCCCGGAGAGCACAAGGCACAGCAGTAACATTTTCTATGTCAATCTCTATCTCTGGGAACATTCCAAAACCCTGCATTAATTACACGTGGGCACAACTGGATCTGACCTTTACGGCTTCAGCAGTTATCTCTCTGCTATTTCCTACAACATTCACAGTTACAGAAAACACAGTGAATTTTTTCCACCTCATTTATAAGCGTTAGTGTCGCTTCTCTAATACTTAGATCAATGGATACCCATTTGCCAGTTAACAGATCCATCTTTTCCCTGCTCCTAAGTAGGTTTCTGCTTCCATTCTTCCTTGAGACTGCGTTGCCAGCACAAGCTTTTCAAGGTCGCTGTCCTTACTTGCTTCATTAGGTGTTACACATTAGGTAGGGTTAGCACAGCACCCAGGAGAAAATCATCTTCTGATTCTCAGCACTTGGACAACCTCCTTCCCACCTACACGAACGGGGTTTGGAAGATCAATCAAATTCACCTCTTACCTGTAGGTAAGCCATCTTGAGAGGAACTTTGGCTTTCCACGTTCCTCTCACTAAGCCAACCAAGCAGAAGAACTAGAAGTCTTTCCCTTGCAGGCAAAGCACTCATTTAGAGAACAATGAATTGATGTCACTTCCATACAGTACCTTTACTTGAAGACTGTGACAACGGAAAAGATGTGTTTTGCCAGCAGAATCACAGCCTACCTTTGAGGGAAGCAGTGATGAGACAGCGTGGTTTGCATGGAGAGCAGTAATCACAACTGCACAGAACTGAAGACGGTCACTTGTTCACGAGCACCTCAGCTATGGAACCATCTATTTCCAGCGGCTTGCCCCATACTCATAGCAACAGACAGATTCATAGGAGGTTATTTCTGCACAGTTTCATGTCTCATTTCTCACCACCAGTGTTCAGGAGGGGAGTTCTCATCCACTTGTGTGCTCTGAACAGGAAGGCAGTGACATGAACAAGTAACAATAAGCGTGGCTCCCCTGGCCGTTTGGAGACGTCTTTCTCAGTTCACACAAGGCAGTTTGTTAGCAAACAAACAGAAAGTGAACAGGCAGGCAGCAGCAATGCATAACAAAAAATCCTTCCAAACAACGTAGGCTTACTTTAAACACTTCTCAGGACACCCAGAGGCAAAAGCACTCTCAGCAAACAGCTGTAGCAGTAGCGCAACTTCACACCTCCTCTTTTTCACCTCCTCTTTTTCCTCTACGTTGTTTGTTCTCTCTCCCATACTTCAGCCATCCAAGCGGAGTGACAGCACACACCTCAGCTTTGCCTCCACAGCATCCCACAGCTCCAGCTATTAGCAAATGGGCCTCGGGGAATCCAGCCACAGAAACACATCTGCGTGTTCTTCCTCTCTCCAAGAGGATCCACAGACAGGCAGCAGAGCAGAACACGCGGGTCCCTTCAACTGCTTCCCAGCTAAGCCAGGCACGCGGCCCCTGCACACCTCTGTGCACGAAGCCACGGGCTTTGTGTTGAAACGGCAGGGATGGATGCAGCTTAAACTCCATTCAGCTGCTGCAGCAGGTAGGAAGAAACGGTTGCGGAGAGGAAAAAAAGGCTGCTGACAAGGCTGTGGTGACTGAATGTACAGCCAACCTTCTGAGAGCCTCTGAGTGCCACCTTGAAGGCCCCACCTGCAGCTACCATTCCAGCGGCTACACAGAGCAGCTCGGCATTCTGCAGCAAAGGGCAATCTCCAACGGGAGCAGAGAACTCTCAGCCACTCTGCCAAGGAGATATAACACAGCATATCCGCCCTTCCAACCTGATGACCACAGGTCTGTCTCAAGCTGGAACCTATGATGTCACCGTGCTCTCTAGCCCTGTCCCCTTTTACAATAGCCTTTCACTTATGCACTGAAATAGCCATAAATCAACATCAAGAGCACGAAAAAGGCACATTGTAATGCTTCCCATCCCTCTCCTTGCTCTTGCTGTGCTGACACATACACACATTAATTGAAGGGAACCCACCAAACTGGGTGGATTTTCCTCCCAAGCTGACGTGGTAACTGATCTCAAGTTTTACACTCTTTGTGGTACATCCTATTAGAAGCAGCCCTAGGAAGTGTGAAATTTGCTTCAGATATACCATTATAGGTTAGAAAAACACGCAATATTGAGCCTAGAATTTACATGAAGGTGTAGAACCACAGCAAACAGGTCCTGAGGGAGGGCTTCGCTCAGGACACTTCCATTGGCATAGCAGGGGCGTGCATTTACAATAGCACAGTGACAGCTGTTTCAGCCCAGGAACACACATACTCACTTAGGTATGCTTCTTCTGTCTTCCCCCAGATTTACCAGATGATTACACTGAAATTGGTTAAGCATAAATTCTTGCGTGGCGCATTTTTGCACCGAGTTCCTATGGTCAGAGGCAGCGTGGTAGCTGGGAACGCATCCATCCACAGGCGGCCACAACCAAAACAAAAGCTGAAGGCTGTTCTTTCACTTCAGAGCAGACACCTTTGGGTCTGTTGTTGTTGTTGTATGTGAAGAGACAGCACTCAGCAAGCCACAGCAGCACGCAATGCTGCAATAACTCAGCTGTAAGCAGATCGCAGCTTCACCTGCACATACAGCACGTACTCCTGCATTAACCCAACTCCCCCCGATGCTCCTGCACTCACAGTGTAAGATGTACTCCTCTGCTTTCACACTTACAAAGGGTTTCCCGTCAATTTATTAACCTGCATTAATCCTCTTCGCTGCATCCTTCTATTGTCCCTTTGTGGTTCCTTAGGAGGGGGCAATCTTCAGATTATTTGTTTATCTTTCCTTACCCTTAGCAAGACGTATTTCAGAGCTCGGCACAGCAGTGCCCCCCGCTCCATCCTCTGCTGGCTCATCAGCTTTAACACGCCCCAACGTCACTAACAGCAGATGGGAGAGCACGCGCAAACCCGTTTTTTTTCCTTTGTCAATTTCCTTTGTAACGCAAATTTACTGACAGAAGAACGTCGGTAAGTAGATAAAACGCACCGAAGCGAAAAGATAACCCGGCAAGTCTAAAAAACAGCTGCTTGACTTACAGATGTCATAAAATCATCACAGAATCACTCGGGCCAGAAGGGACCCTCACCCGTCGCCCAGCCCAACTCCCCCGCTGAGAACTTGGTCTAAAAGCTGAAGTTCAAACGCTCTTAACTTTGTAGCCGAAGGCCACATCAGCTCGCTCACTCACCGCGGCAAACGCGCGTGGCTCTCAGCAGGCGCTGAGCGCGGCCCCCGCAGGGCCCGCCCCGCCCCGCCCGACACGGCCGCCATCCGCAGCCCGGCCGGGAAGGCGCGGACCGCCGCCGCGCTGCGGCTCACCCCGCGCCACGGACACCTTCCCGGCCGACGAGCGCTCTGCAACACGTGCTGAACTTGTTGTCGGATAGGGCCGGCGTGCCGGAACAACATAACAGGTGCCGGCTCTTAAGAGAGACGGAACCACGCTCTTTCTTTCACGGAGCTGCACCAGCCCGGGCAGCGCGGGACGAACGCATCGGGTCCGTCGCTCCCGCAGAAGCGACGCCCGCCGCAGGAGCGGCGCCGGGCCGTGCCGCCCCCCGCAGCCCGCGCCGCTCCCGTACCGCCCTGCGGCGCTGCCGCCGCCACGCCGCTCCGCTCGCCTCGTGGCTTCCAGCAACGCCGGCTACGCGCCTTTGGGCAGCGTTTTAACTGCGAAATTAAGACCACGCTTCATTAGAGAAGCCCTGCGCTCGGCAGCCAAACCACGGCTCTCCCGTTTTCTCTCCAGAGCGCCTCGGGCACACAGAGCACAGCCCATCCCCGCAGCCCTCCCAGCCCGCCGCTCCGCACAGCGCGGCCCGCGCTCTTCGCCCGGCGCAACTTTTGCCGCCCCCCTGCCCGCGCCCTGCCCGCGGCCCCCGCCCCTCCCGGCCCCGCCCCGCCGCACCGCGCCTCGCCGCACCGCAGACAATGGGCGCGGGCCGCTACTCACCGAACAAGGTCAGAGCCATGGCACAGGCGGGGGCTGGCCGGCCGCAGCGGGGCCGGCATTGGCGCGGCGGCGCTTCACGGCGGCGGCAGGGCGCGCCCGCAACGCCCGCGGAGCTGCCGGCTGCGACCGACGGGAAGGGGATGAGGGCCGCGAGGGGCCGCCTGGGCCGGGCGCGGCCCCGCTCCCGCTCCTCCCGCCCTCCCTGCCGCCCGCCCGCGCTCTCAGTGCGGCCCGCCGCCTCGGGGAGCCATCTTGCGCCGCCACACGACCCGCCTCCCGCCCTCCTGCCGCAGCCGGCGGGGCCGTTCCCATGGCAACGCGGCCGCCCCGCCGCCGCCGAGGCACAAAGGAGCGCCGGGGCCGGGCGGCAGGTGCGGAGCCCCGGGCACCGCGGCCCCGAGGGGCGGCCGGACGACCCTCGTCCTCCGCCCGCCGTGCGGCAGCGGGCTCCCCCAGGGCCGCGGGCACCGAGAGGAGCGCCGCCGGGACAAAGCGCTGCGCTTAGAGCAGCGTGAGGGCTGGCTGCAGCACGCAGCGTTCCCCTCGCGGTCCCTGCGGAACCCCGCTGAGAACTCCCCAGCTGCGGGAAGTTCCAACCGGCGGCGGCCGCCGGCTGTCACCGTAACCCGCAGTAAAATCCTTCAGGTGAAAGGACAGCATCCTGCCTCACTCGCTGACGGCGCTGGCGTTCTTACCCTGGGAACAAACGCTTACAGCGGGGGTCGGTTAGCACACACACGACTGGGTGACCTGACGGCCCCGCACGGGACAGCCGCAGGACAGGGCGGTCTGTGTGAGGAAGGCACGTACCTGAGCTGCGGCCGCACCCCGCGCTGCCAGCGGTGTGAGCACGGCTCCGCAAGGCCACGGAATACAGTCAGCAAGGAAAAACCCCTTCAGAGATTGCTTGAGGGCTACAGATGTTTCAAAACGTGGGTTTTTTTTTCTTTTAGCTTTGTGTCCTACTTACTGCGCGAAGTTTACAATGAAACAGCAGTCCTTTCACTTGGGAAGAGGTAAAGCAGAAGAATTGTAGCACGGTGGACCTGATCTCACCAAACGTTTTTATTTTGCACATACACAGTGTGAAAGTTGGTGGAAGAGCACCCTGACTGCACGGCTGGCATGGGACTGAAACGGGTGGAAAATAGAGTGGAAGAAGCAACAGCAAACCTCTGCCCTTCTGCCTCCACAACGGGCTCTTGGCTTTGCTGTTTGAAAGGAGCTGCATCTTCACACAGGCTTTTTTCTTACATTTCCTGAGAGTAAATGTCAACTTCCCCTCGGGTTTCCTTGAATTACATAGCCAGCTTTTTCTCTGCCCCTACTCCAACATCTTTATCTAATGACTGCTTGTTTATACTGCAAGCGTTTCCTTGTCCACAGCAAGTAATACTTTGACACGTCAGGAAGAAATCAGAGGCACAAATCAGGAGGAAAAAGCACCCGAACAGCCCAGAGTTCTCCAAAGCAGAGGTCTGTTCTCCCACACCTGGCTTTTTGAACAGACGTGGCAACAGTGTCTTAGCCACAGCTCTGGGCACTTCCTTAGCAAGCACTACTGCGGCACCTTGCCGTTGCTTCACAGGGAAGCAAGGATGATCGTGGTATGTCGTTTCCCTTGAAGCTCCCCCTGTTAAGAAGTGGTTTGTTAGCACCAGGCTTTGTAGGAGAAACACTGTATACACTTGATGTGTACACAATACACTTGCTGCCTGGTAGGAACATTCTGTGTGTATGTACCGAGGCTGTACACCCAGAAGAGCGACACAGATGCAGGATGCTATTCTCCTCTCCCCTCCTTGTCCTTCAGCTGCTTCCTCACCTCCTCCCCTGAGCCTCACGGCTCTTTACATTCCAGAGGCAATTACCAGTGCTTTATTCTCTGCATTAGATCCCCTTACTGGGATTTAGGGCTGGCTGCCAGTGTCTACCTCTCCACTGTGTCCCCTGCCCCTCCTGTGCCCCTTGCTTCTGATGCGGGCACAGGGTGCAGCCCGCTACCCACCGTTGTCCTCCCTTGATCCACCTGCTTCGTCTGAGGGCCTGGTACAAAACTACACCTAATTACCAGACATTTATTCTTCAAACCTGAACTAATTCATTCATCATATGTTGATAAATGAGATTTTAAAATTAATTACTGACATTTATAAAGATTAATACCCAACTGTAAAGAAAGGTTTCCAGCTTGTAAATCCAATATTACATGAAGGAAAATAAACATAAATTAAAGCCATCCCCTAATAATGGGGAATAGTAAAAGCGGAGGCATGGTGAAATGTTACCTGATGAATAGGGGTAGCATCTCATGACAGCTGCCCCTTGGCAGCAGGAGGGCAGCTCAGCAGAAGCCCAATGCATAACTGGGGGTGGCTGTGTTACTCAGTGCATCCAGTTTGCTCCAGTTAGGTTGATGCTATGAGACATGATGCCGTTTTGGATTTTGATGGCATCAAAGAGAAAAGCCCATTCTCCTCTATGCCACCTGAGCAGAGCCCTTCCCAAGACACTTCTTTAGGGCTTTCACATTACGGCTCCCACTTAATGGGATTTCCAAGGCATCTGCATAAATGTGATGAGAATTATATCACAAACTATAGGTGGTACGTAGTAAATTCCATCTGTGGATCTTGGAAAAATTATCTTAAGCTTTGATGTAATTTCCATTAAAAAGAAAACGTGCACCCAAATAACATTTCACAGCCAGCTTTTCCCATGCAACAGATGGCAACAGCAGCAAGTTACAGCGCTCACCTTTGCTCCTCTTCGCTTCAACACCGACGATGCATGCAGCACTCAAGGTGCAGGGCTGCCTGTACTGGAACAACTCCTTTTGCTCTGCATTGGGTGGCTACTTTCAGCTTCTCAGGTAAGTGATTCTTCTCTGTCTTCCAATTCAGAGGTCACTTGCATACCAAGAACCACCTCATCCCCATCTTTTCCAAGCTTTCACCTTTCGTCCCTTTGATTTTAAGAGCAGCATAGCTCTTAGGAGGCTATAATAAGAGATGAGATTAAAGATGATTGTCACGCATAGGAATTAATGATGCAGAATCCTAAAACGGTCTCTTTAGTTTTCAGTCCCTTTATTCAATTAACATCATCAAAACTCCTCTAATGCTTTCAAACATGAATTTAAAAGTACTTCCAGTACAGCTCCGCAGAGGAAATTCTTCTAATTCTGCTTTTCTAAGAGCAGGAGCTGGAAAAGGAATGAAAAATGAAAAGCTGTACAAACTTTTAATTATTAAAGATAATAATCCTGACATAAATTGCTAGATTTGACCAAAATTGACCAAATCTACATGAGGGTATGAGCTTTGAGCCCAGAAAGATGTAGGAGCTCAAAGAGGATGAACCATGGAGCTTCCTCTCACAACAGCTTCCATGAGACACTGAGAGCAAGTGGCACAAGGATGGGCAAGCAACCAAACTACTTTGAGCTGCAAAAGAGTATTATTATTTGCAGCTGGTCAGAATATACTTTAGCAATGGACTCTGTGGAGCACTTCCCCTACAAAGACAGGCTGAAGGCTTGTTCAGCCAGAAGAGAAGCTGTAGGGGAACCTCATTGCAGCCTTCCAGTATTTAAAAGAGGATTGCAAAAAGGAAGAGAATCCAGGTTTTACAAAAGTAGACAGTGGTAGGACAAGGGAGAATGGTTTTAAGCTTTAAATTGAATGCTAGAGGGAAGTTCTTCACAGGGAGAGTGGTGAGGTGCTGGCACAGGCTGCCCGAGAGGCTGTGGATGCCTCCATCCGTGGAGGTGTTCAAGACCAGGAAGGACGGGGCCCTGGGCAACCTGCTCTAATACCAGATCTGGAGGTTGGTGGTCCCACCTGTGGCGGAGGGATCGGAACTTGATGTGATCCTTGAGGTCCCTTCCAACCCAAGCCATTCTATGATTCTATGTGAGCTTTCTTATTGCTCGTATGTACGCTCACCAGTGGGTCTTATCAGCAGATATATACAATGCAAGACCAGCTATTCATTATGTTAATAAAACCCTAGAAGATTTCAGAATTGCTCGTACTTGCTCAGATGTATGTAGAATGGTATGTTCTCTTACTTTTTAAGAGTCCCGCATATGAAACACATAATATGTTTTTGATTGCTTGTTTTATTAAGTGAAACGAACAAGCTAATTAAAGAAATTCCAGGAAGTGTCTGCTTTCTGTCTCCTAGGGACAAGCCTCAGGCATCAAAGGAGATAATACCGATGGCTGTAAAACACCCAAGTGTGTTTATATTACCTCTAAAATGTAGTTTATAGCTTCTATTTAACTTTCATATTTCCTTTTTATATCACGTTGAGAAAGATTCAGGCGTTCGTTGAAAGAGTGCTTGGATGCATTTGGAAAAAAAATGGTAATTACAATTCAAAAACCAGAAGGTAAGCCATTTGCAAGGTAGTCTTGGGAATCAACTATTACCGTTTTATCCATAAACACTAAAAACCAAGAAAAAGCTGGAGTCAAAAATCTGCAAGATATTTCTAGTCCTGACTTTGAAAATGCCTTTAACCCTCAGCAGATGAGCTCCTACTTGAAGCCACAAACTGCCACAGAATTAGCAGTCGTTCTTCATGCAATAAATTGTAGCTTCTAGATCCACTTCTAGACCTGCTGGATGGCTTCGAGGAATTGTCAAAGGTATTAAACATCCTCATTAGCAACTGAGAACTGCAGTTCTGCAGTGCTGTGTACAACATTCACTAGAGAGAAGTATTTTGTGCTAAATCTTCAACTGGAAGTTTTTATCCCCAGAAAATGCTGGAAAGCTCTGCTTAACTGCTCTAAGGCAACATCTTAAATATATATATATAGATACACTTATCTCTTAGTGCAATTATTTGATTTTCTAATACCAGAGCCCTCAACATTATTTCCACGTTCTTAGATAATCCAATGCTGCTGAAGCCATTCGATAACAAAATGTTTTTAATTAGGAAAGTCATTGTCAGGCAATACTCACACACCTTGCTTCTCAGAGCTGCATCCACTAGGCACTTAGGGGCCTTTGAAAGAATGTTCAAGCTTAAGAGCACATGAAATGTCGAAGGATATTTTCAAGCTCAGCAATTTGCTTTATATGAACAAGGGAGGATAGGCCCTGTTAAGTCAAAATTCAGCTCCAAATCTGATGCAGTTTTTGTGCTACTGTAGAAAATAGACCGATTAAGAACTGAACTTTGGGAATGTTCTGAGAATTTCCTACTGTACAATTTACAGTCTAGTTATCAAGTGAAAATTCATCAGCTGCCCTTGTAGAATGAACTTCCATGAGCTGAAGATGCTTTTAAGTCCAAATCTCAGAGTGCTCAGATAGCAAAAGCCTCAGATACCTGATCTGCAGTTCAGCCATGTTTTCCATGCATTCTACCAAGAAGAATGGTCAAAAGAATCTGCATCTTGGGCTGCATTGAAAGCAGCATGGACAGCAGGCTGAGAGGTGATCCTGCCCCTCTGCTCTGTGCTGGTGAGGCCTCACCTGGAGTACTGCGTCCAGATGTGGAGTCCTCAGTACAGGAGAGATATGGACCTGCTGGGGCATGTCTGAGGAGAGCCTCCAAAATGATCCCAGGGATAGAACACCTCCCCCGTGAGGACAGGCTGAGACACCTGGAGCTGTTAAGCCTGGAGAAGAGAAGGCTCTGGGGAAATCTGATAGTGGTCTTGCAGTATCTAAAGGGGGGCTACAAGAAAGGAGACAGACTCTTTACCATGTGAGTGAGTTGTTCAAATGTTTTCAAACTAAAAGAGGCGATTTAGATTGCACATAAGGGAAAAGCTCTTTTTGTTTTCACAGTAATGGTGGTGAGGCACTGGAACAGGTTGCCCAGCGAGGTGGTGGAGGCCCCATCCCTGGAGACATTTAAGTTCAAACTGGATGGGGCTCTGAGCAACCTGACCGAGATGTACATGTCCCCATTCACTGCAGGGGAGTTGGGCTGGATGGCCTTCAAAGGTTTCTTCCAACTCAAACAACCCAAAGGCTTTCAAAGGAGAACATAAAACCTTTCAAACTGAGCAAAAAAAAAGCAAACACACCATCGGCAGCTTTCAGCTTTGCTGCACATAGCACCGGCAGCTCTGCAAGAAGTCAGGTTAACAGCAGCAGAGCACAACAAGCACAGAGTTAACACTGGAAAGAACTTTCAAGTCCCGCATTAGCTCTTCTGGCTCACAGGGAGATGGCATCAACTAAAACAACTTCAAAGAGCCGGAACCGAGTGTCGTTTTTCTCATAGTGATTTTTAAGTATTACTGAAGGGATCAATAGCGCCTCCTGTTAAACAAACAAGCTGTTGAAATCAAGTATTATTCCTAAAGAGGAGACAAACCACTCTTGGAAGTAATAGTGGGATTTAATTAGGATTTGAGATTTTCACTATTTGTTGATGGATATCCCAGTCTCATAATAGTTGGAGTGAACTGCAAGCGTGCAGCAATAAGATTCCTTATGAAGGGATGGAATTATCTGATCCCTTTGAAGCCCTTTTATCTGTGCCAAAAAGCATAATTTATTATGTGGTCTCCACAGAGAGAAACTTCTGTAACTGATGTCACCACTTTGCTGGGGAGAGGAGGGCAGGGAAAGGGGAGAAATGAATGCTATTTCCTTTTTCTTTAGTAATAAAATAGGTGCATCCCTTGATTGTGAACATTGTGCTTATTGTCAGCTAAGACATGTGGAAAGTACCTCACAAAGCAGAAGTAAATTAGCAGATATCCAGGTCCTAAATTGGCAGTGCCAGAAACAATTACTAAGACTCGGTGTGTTATTGATTCTCTTGAGAGGACTATAAAATGTATTGGTTATTTAGACAACTCTGCGCAGCATGAGAAAAGCAAGCTGGTTGTAAGACACAGGGAAAGCTGGCTATCATTGTGATGGTTTGTGTGTGACCATCACTGCAAAAGAATGAGTGGGTTTCTGCTCCGAGGTGCCAAAGCAATGCACTACGCTACATGTAAGCTCCTTAACCAGCACCCATCCTATACTCTGATCCCCCTTGTTCACTCATGGAAGAGGGGGTTGCATTAGAATTCTGGCCCTTACCTTCCAGGTGCGGTAACCAGGGACCGACACAAGCCAGTGATGACCTCCCCAGTGCTGGCAATGACATCTGGATGAAGTTCAGCTCTGCAGCTGAAGCCTGCTGGACCTTTGCACTGTAATGGCAGCGCTCACGCGGGTACAAGACGTAGCACGGAGCTTGGGCACACATCCCTTGGAACTGAGGACTTCGGCTCTCACCAGCTGCTACTGCCTGGAGCCCAGCAAATGCCATTTGCCTACTTCTTCTAATGTGGTTTGTTTTGTACCCTCAAAATCTTTACCAAAGGTGGAGACGGAAACAGATGAGTATGAGCATAGAACAGGGAAGAAAAGGGAGAACAAAAAGCCCTTTTAATGCAAAAATCCTGTCTTTTCCTCCACGCTGCTACTTCAAATGACCTTTTCACCTCACACGCAGAGCTCCTGAGCCCTGGGCTACCTGCAGCCCTGCCAGCCACCAGGCCCCACTCCTCTGCTACCTGAGGAGACCTGAGCTCCTGCTGGACACTCCCAGCACATACCACAGATGAATAAACAAAAGCAGAAAAACCTTATCATGATGTAGAGCAAAACCACCAGATGAAACACTGCAGCTGTCTGTAATATGGGAGTACTCCCGTGGGTGGGCTCAGGCAGAGTGCGACTGATGGGTTCAGCCCCCAGACTGCAGTCACGAATACATTCAATATTGTTTCAGAATTCGTTGTTCTTGCTGTAATAGCAAAGTTAATCAATACCAGCGGCTGGCTCGTGGCAGTGACCTCTTCTGAGAGCTCCCTGCCCAGAGAGAGATGCAGAAGTGGCTTCCAGCATCCCTCATCTAGCATCAGCCACACTAAAAGTGCTGCATGCTACCACCAGGTAATAGTGAGATGCAGCCTGCCAGCTGTGCTTAGAAGCTTATCTGACCCTTAGCAGGGCAAAGCTCAGCTACTTGCAGCAGGAGAGAGGAAGGAAGGGAGGGAGCTTTCCAGAAGCACTGAGACAGGCAGCACTGCCCCACAGGTGCTGCTCCCCAGCCTCTTCTTCTGCCCCTCTCAAGTACAGAAAAACACATAAAAACTTTTTGATAATACAAAGAATGTATTTGCTCAAAAAGATTTAGCAGTTACCGCTAGATGGCGGTTTGCTCCCGAGAAATTAGAAACTCCCACATTTTGAATTACTTGTTACAGACAGCAGGAAATAGCAGGAAATGAAATTACTTACCTCATTCGGTTAATAATTTATTATCCATCGTCTTGTGTAAGGAAGACATCACTAATACAAGATAATTTCACTTGCAGATTTATACATCCCCTTTAACTATAGGCCGCAGCTCCCCTCCAGCCCCCTCTGCTCAGTAGGTGAGGAGCAGAGCTGCAGTCAGCACTTCCCAGAGCCTTGCCCACATTTTTAAATGAAAGACAAATGTAAGCCAGCCCTCAGACTTGGAACATGCCACGGACATCTGCCACAAACGCTGTGCTCCAGTAACTGCGCACTGCATTTCCTGTGTTATTTTTGGATCAAGCCTCAATACAAATTGCAGTACCAAAATAATTCCCGCTTAGGACTAGAGCTGTTACGAGCCCCAGTTACAGACATGATACTTTGAGCCAGGTCACTCCAATTCCAACAGGGAGAAGCAAGCTGTGATGCACAAGATGACATTTCCATTCTCCATCTTTGCACGGTAGAACACACCACGCTCGGAGGTGCAGCTCAGTTCTACTTTCCATCCCATGGAGTGGGGTGGGGGTAGTTTGTTCAGTGTCCACAAGCTGCTCAGTACTGGATGAAAACATTTCCTTTAATGTACAGCAAAATGTAAGACCAAGAAGTGAACTACCAACTTAGAAGGACAAAGACCAGAGTACACTGAATTCTTACTTGTGCAATGTCAAAACAGCATCAATAAACGTAACTTAATGTTTCTTGTATGCAAATCTACGCAATATCATGGCGATGTTTTTTCTCCTTAGATGATCCTAAGTACCACTGCACTGTGTGCAATTTGTTCAACAGTTAATCACAGCACAATTCAGCAGCCTGAGTACTGACTGCTGCTTAACTGAGTATTGATACGGAAACACCGCAGAAGCCATGAAGCAAAGGAATGCTTGAGGGGACAGGAATGAAGAGAAGGCTGCCTGCTGGATGCCCAGAGTCAGCGAGGCTGCAATGAGTTCCCAGGCAAAATGAGGGGAAAAAATACAATCAGTTTCTGGAGGCAAAGCATCTCAGGTCAAAAGCGATCCCCGAACCAAACTCTTTACCTACCACATAAACCATCTGCTATGGCAGAGAACAAAGTCTCAACTCTCCACAATGTAAGACCTGCCCAGTGAGGGCTGATATCCCTCTTCCATTCAATGTCTCTCCTCAGGGCTCTACATTGGCCCCAAAAAACTGCCTTCTACAAACACCGTTTTTGCAGTTCATTTCATTTTCCACTGGAATTCTGAAAGGAAAAACAATCCCCAAACAAGATCCCAAAGATATTCCACACATGCTGTTTGAAAAACACAGAAGGTGTCATCACAGAATCACAATCACGGAATGGCCCGAGTTGGAAGGGACCTCAATGATCATGAATCTGCAACCCCCCAGCAACTGAATGGCTTGAGTTGGAAGGGACCTTAAAGATCATCTGTTTCCAACCCCCCTGCTAAGTAACGTAAAACTGCACTCCAACACGTTTCAGAAGTGCTTAACTTCCAGGCTGTTCTTTCACTTTTGGTACACACTCAATGCATCCGAAGCATGCATTTCACACCAGCTCTTCAGCCCCAGCACCAGCAGACACAGCAATCAGTGCTGCTGCTGACAAGGGAAGGTAGCAGAATCCTTAAGGGTGGAGCCTCGTGGCAGCACTCAACCCACAAATGCTCATTTCATGGATTTTTGAGCACCGGAAGATCTTAACTGAGAAAACACTTAGGCAAAGGCTTCCCTGCTTACACTGAGCCACTACAAGGCTCCGGGGTACGTCAGTGACTTCTGAGGAAAGAAGTGCAATTTTGAGTTACAAGAAAGAAGAAACATATGATCTGTGTGTCATGAGCCACTGAAGTCCTCTACATTCAATTTTTTTCCTAAATTATTGTTTGCCAGCAAGATAGAAGCACAGATGGTGATCAGCAACTGGTTAAGTCACGTTCTGATCTCTTGTTTGGGAAACGTTGATTACAGAAGTTGCTTTAGCTCATGTTAAATAGTTTTTAAAACTGTACTGCAAAATTTTAAGTGCCTTTGTATTGGTTTAGTAAAGACAAAGACATCAAAAGAACATTCTCTACAGGTTTGTGTTTATACCAATTTAACTATGCTGAAGCAATAACATTTAGGCCGACAAGATCCCTAGTATTTTATGATCCTAGTGGCTGGCCTGTTCTATCAGCCAGTGCTGTTAACTGGGCGTGTGCACCCTTACCTGTACGTGAAGACAACAGCAAGAAAAATCCCACAAAAACCACCCATGAAGTTACAAGAGCAGGCAGACTGTCCACATCCTCCTTGCAACAGAACAGCTTTGCCAGGCGTCCAGAGCAAGGAAAAGGCCTGAGATTATCACAAACTGGTACTTGTGCTTAAAAGAGAACGTAGAAGAGAAGCATCCCAAGGAAACCAATGCTGTGACATATAATAGGCAGGAACAGCAACCACAACTACGCTGACAACTCAAACTGTGCTCCAATTGCATGGTAACGGGCAGCAGAGCTGTAACAGTTCCTTGAATAACAACTTTTACACAGCATGCAGGAGACCACTGTATAATTTACAGAAGAAAAAGGAGTTAAGTCCTATTAGAACAAGGGCTCCAAGAAGTTTGGGTAAACTGTAGGAGACAGCATAATGAAACCTTTAACATATTCACACATACATGAAAGTCACAAAATGTGTCCTCACTACCTTGACATCAAGTGTTAAAAACGTTCCTATCGTACAGTGGAACATACAGCATCTGTTCTTCATTTACAAGGATGATCTATTTCTTTCTTTTTCAGCAAATCATCAGCTCTTTAAAATAACTCTGGTGAAAGGGATACAGAAAACGGGAGAAGTAAAGTATTGGCTTGGTTTTGAAATCACAGCCATGCTGACTGTAGTTTGTTGGCATTTTATAACTAGAATGGCTGTACTATATACACATTAGGTAACCTTTAGGAGTACCTCGCGCAATGCAGTCAAGAGCAATGGGATGCTCTTACTACTTACCCCAAGTGAGATCAAAACATTCAATAGCAACGTTGCAAACACTTTGAAGTAACAAATAATCACAGAACGTATCTTAGGATCAGAGGAACAGGTTGGTATAAATAAGACGTGAAACATATGACTTTTGTTCCACAGGGAACAGTTAACAAGTTGTCCTGACGACTTCTTTACCATTTCATTTTTGCAATTTACTGAGAAAGGCAACTTATTGCATACGCTGCTAATGCCAAAGGCTCATTCTCTCTGCTTGTCTCCCTCTTCTCCTGATGAGAACCCGGGAAGGAAATACTATTTACATACCAAGCAAAGAGCAGCCTGCTGCAAAACAGGAGAAAGAACTTTTCAGATAGCAAAAAGAAAACAGAAGCTAACTTTTGCCTTATGAGTAGCTCCAAAGACACACATCACGGTATTCAAGCCACCTGGGGACAGACTGCAGTAGATGGATGTGTAACAGCACATGCTTGCGTCTGATATACTAAGCTCACCATAGGCAGGAGTTACACGAGGAAAACTTGCTTCCCTGCAATTCTACTCCTCTGAAGCCACCTACGTGACAGCTCTTGTTCCTGAAGCTCATCTGCTCACTCGAATGCTGACTGATCTCTCTACGCTGCACAGTGCTATCCTTTAAGCTCATTAATCATAAGCTGGGAGCACCAGCAGGCCCTGTTGGCCAAAGCCAACAAATACCAACAGCTCCCTACTCTGTGTGCTAGGGATATTTAAAATAATTACTTCACAACACTTTTCTGGTTAAATACTCACTCCCAGATTAAATCTGCTACCTGTAGTTTATTAAAAAACTTTTTCCCTCCTCTTCCCCCCAAAATGAACAGAAAGAAGTGCTTGGAAAAAACATATAGCATTATAAAAATGAGAGCAGATGATGGACAGGACTTTGAGCAAGGTTTAACGCTTGTTACAGAGTTACTACAGCCAGGGAAGAAGCAACCTGCAAAACCAAGAGATTCCATGCTAAATATATATATGCACTTTCATGGGCTTATCATTCAGAAAAATATTTTGGAGAGAAATAAAGTGAAAAACAAGAAAGGTCATGGTTATAGATTTTGGGAGTTAAATTTTTTTTTTAAGAAAGTCGCATTAAAAACAGGAATTATAAGGACAAGAAATGTTCTCCTAATTAAAGAATAAAAACCTTGGATATACTATTTTTTTTTCATGATGGTGTCATCTATATCTACCCTACTCAGTGTTATATGAGGCTGGTTAAATAAATCCTACCTACATGACGGTTGATACTGTGGATAAAAATAAATGTAAAGGAAACTACAACTGTAAGCTATCTTACACTTCATGCTCTGCAATGTAAATGAGTGCAGTCCAAATTATCTCTACTGAGGGAAGCAACAGGCAGCACATAAATGCAAACAACCTTCATTAGACACATTGTCATGAGTATATTAATCATGTCAAGAAGCATTGCTGGAGTTTCCTTCAGCACAATTTAACATACCTTACTTTATTAGGATGCACTTAATTTCACCATGTTTTCTCCTCATTATCATTTATGATGACCAATTAAAATGTTTGTATCTGCCTCTAGGCAAATTACTTCTGTAATTTCAGTAGCTGAAATCACCGCTCATCCAACACTTGCCATCTACTTCCATCAGTGTAATATCTTCATATCTTTATTTGCCCAGCCTATATTAGCATTTTAAAAAGAAAAAGCTTACTTGGATTGGATATTTACATGTAAAATCAGAATTTTTTTTTTTTTTTTTACAGTGGAGACAGTAAAGAGTGAATATTTCTTTCCCCTCAGTTGCCCTCTGTCACATAGTCTTCATGATTCTTCCTTGAAATGATGACCATCATTCATAATTAAAGAAAACAATCATAGAATCATAGAATGCTTTGGGTTGGCAGGGACCTGAAACATCATCTAGTTCCAACCTCCTGCCATGGGCAGGGCTGCTGTCTTCTAGATCAAGAAGATGCCCTGTGTACTCTTCTTACAACGGGCTCAAAGTTGCATGCAGTTTAAATTTCACTTCCTTTGTTCAAAGGATGCGATAATTTCAAGTACATGGCAGTTTCACTTCTTTTCTCCTCCCAATGTCTCCGTACCATAGTCCAGCCAAGAGCTTTTCAAACAGTAACAAGACGTGTCTCCCCATCCATCATGTTTCCAACATTTATAAATAAGATCAAACTACTTTTCATATTGTTGCAAACAAACACAAGGGTGTGATTTCTTCTCAACCTCCCACGACAAAACTGTGAGCAGTTCATCTGTTATTTTTTAACTTCACGTATATTAAGATGAGACTGAGATACCTGAGACGGTAGCTGGAAATTCTGATTACACAGCATGTTGACCTTTGCAGCGGCACTCGCTGCAACCAGAGATGGCTGAGCAATGCCTGGGATCATCAAGCCGCTCGTGGACTCCTTCTGTGCATTACTTAGGCTCCTAGAATTAAAGATATATGGCCAGCTCCTCAAAAGGTGTCAACTTCAAAGCAATGGAATTTGGTTTATTTTCAAAAGAACAGTATGCATTCTTATTTTCGTAACGTTACTTTGACCTTATAGTAATGACTTCCAAATAAATGCTGATAAGCGTAGAGATAAAGAAATCAGTTCGAAGACGCTGCTGCCTTTTAGAACAATTATAATTTCATTAAAATAGGAACATAACTTAAAGATAGATTTTATTCTCTTTGATGATTTACTCATGCAAACTGCACATAAAAGAAAACAGTACAGTTTGTGAACATGTCAAATGTAAAGACCCCAAATGCTAAGTACAGAATTAGTGTGACATACGTCTCCAAACAGAATCCATGGTAGTACGGCTAATAGCTGTTGTCTATTTGCAGAACACAGATTTTAATGGTTCTTTTTCCAGCCCCACTGTTAAACTCATTAACTGTTTACATGTCTCCTATACACTTATGAAGACTTATTTTACAAGCGTGATAGTTGTTATTAAAAAACTTCACTTATATAAATACGATTTAAAAAGCCTTTGTGTTTAGGAGAGCAAATTATAGCGCGATCAGTAAGGCCTTGCCTAGTCCACCAAAACTACAATGAAAAGTGACTGTATAGCTTTCCTGCAGAATTCACATTTTGTGCCTTTGCAATTCATTTCCTTCTCACAAGATGTCCATTGTATGTTACCATCCCGGAAATGATCAATAACTCATTGTTTATTCCTGAAATTGGGAAAGTAAGACTTCTAAACACATGAGGGTATCAACTCAACTTCCTTAGTTTACAATACAAAATATTTAGAATCCTTGTTATTTGCATGCTTAAAGCCCTGCATTGATATATATATGACCTAGATATCTCTTGTCCAGTTTCATTATAGTACGGTTGTATATATATTGTAGAAATCATTATTTTCCTGTGGATCAATTACATTTTTTAGATTTTAAACTGAATCAAATAGAAATCTGATGGCACTGACACTTAAAAACACGTAGTATAGTGTGGAGAAGGAAGAGCAAATGAACTACACAACCCATTATAAATGCATTAAATCTTTGTTATATACATAATGGAATCCTGCTTTACTGCCAGTTGCTACTATGCATCTGTTTTTGCTATTATACAAAGTTTTCCCACCTGAAAGCACACATCTATATTTTTTTAAACAACTTAATCTATTGTAAAATATTGTACTGTATTTTGAACATGAATACAGAATCAAAATAGATAATGGCACATTTAAAAAACTCAATATCCTACAGATGATTGGATAATGAGAAAAAGTGTACCTACAATCATTTCATCAGAAACAAACTACATCATGGAATGTTAGTTATCCAAGTTTGCACAGTAAATAACATTTTAAAACTGCAATCACCTATCAGCCAGCATCACATTGAAGGCATCTTTAAACATTCAAGCAAAAGACTGCTGGCATTAACTACTGAACCATTCTCACGCACACACCACACACACCACATTATAATTACATTGTTTCCAAGATACGGTAGATACTGATTTTTTTTTTTCCACAAGAAAGGTATCAAAATTTTTGCTACTAAAAGATGACAGTGCTTACACAAGAATTAAGTACAAGTTAGCTTGCAAATACAAGACAATGACAAAAAAAAGTCTTGAGTTGTCTGAAGGATTTTAGGCTTTTCTGGCATCCAAACCCATGAGTAAACTCAGTCTGCGACTCAAAAATCCACAAAATATCATCCCACTTTGGAATACTAAGTATTCCATACTTGATAACCCCGTACTTGACAATATGCCTACTGGTTTCAGCCAAACAACAAAGGGTAGTTATAGATACCTACGCTTAATGGAGAAACAAAGCTCTCCTCCCCTCGTAATGAAAGTGTTGGAGGGGGAAAAAAAACACCTGACAAATTAAAAAAAAAATCTATTTAGTAATGATCCTCATTTAGGACAGGTATGTGCATAAGAGTACTGTATCTCATATACTGTACTGGCCCTATTAAACAAATTAAAAACCCAACGGTTAAAAAGCCAACCAAAATGCTATACATAAAATAACCCAAACATTTTTCTCCCAATGTTCTTCCTCTCATAATGTGCAAAACAACAAAAAGGCAAAAAGACTAAAAGCAAATTTACTGTTACTGTCTTTCTCTTGCCTAGTGCTTTATGACCTTGCTCATGTTACAAAGTCAATAGGGACTATGCAGAACTTTGGTATAAAATGTCACATAATATTACTATCACAGTCTGGGGGATGAACTTTAGTAACTCACCCCTATGTTTGTTGAAATAATACCAGATTAAAAATGAAATAAACCACATTGTACTGTACATACACTTTACACATTAAGCACAAAAATAACTAGTAAACCTAACACTTAAGAGAAAAAAAAAAAGTCTTTTACAAAGAGACTTGTAACTGGTGTTCTGTCTCACCTTCACCTGCCAATCGTTAAAGCCAAATTCAGGTTTGAATTTTAAAACCGAGTAAAATTTTAAGCTACAATTTCTCCTAGCTGGAGACTGGTCTTTCGTTGATTTCCCTTTAAAGTCACAAACGAATACCTAAGAAAAGGATGCAACCGAGTTCCTAATCAACTCCCCGAGGGCTGCGCCTGGGAGGGCGGCACCACACCGACCTGGGGAAGCCCGGGCTCCGAGCTCTGGTCCGCCAGCTGCGTGAGCACTGAGGTGGCCACCGCCTCTGCCTTGGAAGTGGAGCTTACACCGTTGGAAGTGCTGACGGAGCTGTGCTGAATAGCTTCCGTGTGTGGGCTGCTTGGCACTGAGATGTCTTCTGAACTGTCATCTTTATCTGCAGCTTCAGAAGAGAAACTGGTTTAGTTTTCTTTCCCCTTGTAACACAAAACCACTTCCCACGCGACAGCAGTCCCCTCCTAAACAATTAGCATTCATGGTATCACTTAGCACAGCAAATTGCAAAACAATCTCATTTTCATTACCTTTCTCTCTCTCTTTTTTTTTTTAAATACTACTTCATAAGCAAAGACATGGATTGCATTATAGAGTATTCAGCAAACAAGAACACTTGCACATCTTCAAAACCATGATTAATGCCATCTGATTTCCCACCTAGTAAATGAACTGTTGGGTATGGCGCTTGTGTCGTGTCAGTAAGAAGTCCCAATAGACTGGAAGAGCTAACACGTCTGCTGCTGCTGTATGAATTGGCTTTACATTTTTAACAGCTGCCATTTACTTCGTTTGCTCAGTAGTCAAGAGACTGGTTTTGTGATCAATGACCATGAATATCCTCTCTGAAAAAGGTGGCATTTATAATCTCATACGTTAGACAACATTTCCACAAGTTTTCAGACCTCATTCTTTTACCATATTAAAGGTCAGTGACTTCTTTAGTGCACAGACGTCTCTCATTAGGATTTAAAACGATTTTTAAAAGTTCTAATATCTTTAGAAGTATTTATTCTTAGTATCTTTAAGAATAATTCACTTTGACTGAAGTGAACTTGCCATACAGTTGCTTCATTTTTATCTCATGACAGAGGGTAAAGATTCAAAAAGTTCTCACTATGCAAAATTAGAACTTACAAAGTGAGCATGATTTAAATTGTCTCTCACACAGATGTCCTAGCCATGCCAAAATTATCCTTCTTTTCTCCAGAATTTCAAGTTAGCCAAGACCCTATGCAAACACCATCAAATAAAAAGCTGAGTTAAAGACTAGAAATCAGAAAGAAAATAAATCTACCGTTGTTCACACTTTCAACTTGGAGTGAAGATCAACTTTAATTTTAACTCTTCTGTACCACCTTGTGCTACTTATGGTAATGGGAGGATGGTTGGACCAGATGATCTTGTAGGTCCTTTCAAACCTTGTGATTCTATGATTCTATACAAAGTTGAGCTACACAGGGTAGAAGAGATGGGAAAAGATGACACTGACAGTAAAAGATACCATAGCCTCATTACCATACGAAACCAGGATAACAGCAGTAACTAAAATGAAAACAAGGCATGAAAAAACAATGAAGAAGTTTATGATGCACTGGGGTTTATATGACGTAGTAGAAAATTCAGTAAATTAGCAAGGCAAGTCCAGAGCATAAACATCTTTGAAGCAACGCTATGCATACTAAGAACCCACTCCTCACCACTGCTTATTATCGACCGCTATCAGAAAAGAACGGTAAGGTCAAAGAAGATATGTTAGTAAGTAAAACAGCTGTATTCCTTTCCAGGAACTACTGCCTGGTTGATGAACAAGGAGACAATTTCTCTTATACTCCTGCTACAAGTGCAAGTTCATAAACATTCGAAAGCATCATAAAGTTCTTAATCACAAGGTTACCTATTTTTACAGATGGTGTTTTTTTCTTTTCCAGAAATGGATCTTTCAAACGTCCAAAGCATTAGATAGATAATATTGAGGTACATCTGCTGACAATTACTACATCGTAAGATTACATGGCAACTGAATACAGCACGAAGAGAATTATAGTGCTTCTGAAATGTGTGCACTATCTTTAGTAAGATTTGTCCATGCAAGAAAAGGAAGAGCGCCAATTCAGTTCACGCAGTTCAACAGGATTTAATCTTTACAACAACTAGCTGGGACTTGCAGGATCTGATACGAAAACAAATAAAAAGGAACACATGCAAACTCCCTTAAAAACAGGAAGGAATTTTAGTGTGACCTCCCGAAAAACACTGAACTACTAGTTACGAGAGCAGCACGTTTTTCCCTCCAGACAGAATGAAACAGCCATGAGTACACCTGTAGGATAAAGTCCCCCCACTATCACACCTGATACTCCCCTTGAGACTTGTTTCTTCTATGAATCTCAACCTTCCAATCATCTTTTCTTTTTTGCTGATCCCTGATTTTCTTGGTGGCAGAATCCTCCTTATCCTCAAAAAAAAGATGAGATTTAAATGCTGCAAGCCAGAGACAGAGAATGAAGATGATCATCTTTCAGTCAGAGAGAAGATCTTCCATTGTTCTGTAGCTTTTAATATATATGCCCTTAATGCAAAATAAACGTTCGTAATAGCATCACAACTGCAAAGAACATGAAGAGTTGACTTTCTGATTTTGGTTGGAAGATGATCTTAACTGCAATGGAAGAACCAGTTAGGGTAATACTTATGACCACCACTGTACAACAGAAACTTCGGTATAGTTGAGAAGATGAATATACTGTGGTGAAGAGATAGAAGGATGTCATTCAGATATTTTCAGACGTTGCGGTTGTGGCAAGGAGCTTACAACAGTCAGATGACTGTGTGAGATACAGACCTAACACTTGTTTATAGTAATGACTTCGACTGGAGGTGTAAGCCCTTGCAGTAGCTACAGAACAGTACTTTGCAATGAGGTGCTACCCTGAAGAATAGCTTTTATTCCTTTCATAGTTCTAAGTTAATAGGAAGAGCAGTCAAAAACTGAACACAGAAGTCCATTTGAAGAACCAAAACAAAGCAAGAAAATTTATGCAATGAATACAGAGTGTCCTTAAAGTAACCTCATTACAAAGGTGATTTGTCATCTTCAGCTCAAAGATGGATAACTAAGAAACAGACTTTCAGAAGAACAATAGAAAAATAAATTAAATTCAGACAGATTTCCCCCCCATCACTTCTCCGTAAACTGGAGATTTTTCTTGCACAGGGTTGAAATTCAAGGATGCAACTGATACATAACAAAATCATAATGTAGATAACAATGTAGAAGAGAGCCTGGACTTCTTAATGTCTCCCCGGGTTTTGCCTCAAACCAAGGAAAATGCAAGATCCAAAGTAGAAGTGAATCTACAGAAATAACATTTGCTGCATGTTACAAGGTTTAAACTTCACAGACCTACATCACATGTGCATTCCTTAAGGGTACACAGTTCCTAGACAGGCTGACTCACAAAGAGGAGCAATTATTTTGGTAATGGACCGCAAGGTGGGCTGGACTGAGCTACAGACAAAACCAAATAGAACAAGGAGAAGACTTACAAGGATATATAAAGCACCTTTGTACAGTAATCAAAACTTGCTATTATTTACTTCTTACCATTGCTTACAGGCAGCCATCAGCAACATAAGCAAAGAGGGAGTTGCAACTTCAGAATAAAAACCCAAACGATATTTCCCATATCCAGATCTAGTCCTCTGATAATCTCTAGGAAGGAAACCTCAAGGTAATTGTCAGCTACAGAGGGACTACAGAGGAACTCACTGGAAAACTATCATTTCTAAACTTGAGTTTTCTGCATCACTGCAAAGGCATATTCACAGTTTACTGAAGGATTGTTCCTACAGGCTGTTTTGTGTAGGCAACATCTGAGTAGTCTGGGTTATCCAAGGTCAGAAACTAGTTAGTCACCTACTTTTTCTTTAAAAGTAACTTGAAAAAGAACATAAACAAAAATTTCATTTAATACCACCTGCCTTACAGTCCCTATTTATCTTCTTTTACATTCAGTTTTGTATAACTGCTCTTGAAGATTATGCCATCCTTTTGAAATATATCTGAAACTTTTCTTTCCTCCAACAGGAATTTTGACATTTTATTTTCACAAGTTTTAACCTTTCTGCTTCAAGACCAGAAAAAGTAAAATAGAAAATATCTGCATGTTGCAGAAAACTTTTAGAAATAATCTGGTTTTGAAGAAGTAAAAGAAGCATCATCATAATAATTCTTTATTTTTTTTTCCTGACCTCTTGTTTTTTGAAGTAGGCACAGGACTTTTTAAATAATGAAAATATGACTTCAAGAACAATTTTCAGAGAAGGATTATCTTCACTGTTACCCTTTCCTCACTTGCCCTGAGGCAAAAAGGAAAAAATGTGCCTGGAAAATCCAAAGGATCTTATAAGATATGTAAGTGGGTGTCAAAAACATCCTGTGAAGCAATAGGTTATTTCTGCCTATACTGCATCATAAGTGAAACCCTATTAGATTGTGGGCCTAACTGTTAAAATACAGTCTCCCTGATATAAAGTAGCACCATCTAAGCGTTGCACAATACTCAGCACTGCAGGAGCACTGTAATCAGGTGTCTTCAGTTTCTTCCACAGAGGTACTGTTAAACCACTCAATACATTCTTAAGCAATCGAACTTACATGACTCCACGTACGTAATATGTTTATTTAAAAATACTTTGTCAACCCTGTTTTCATGAACATGTATGTTAGCTGAAACTATTTTTCCACCCATAAATTATACTGTGGGTAAATCAGTTAGCCAACATGTTTTCCTAACAGTATTCACACGAAGATGATGTGACAACATTCTGTCAGAGGGATGTCATTACAACCATCCTTTGTGCTGAATGCTGGCTTTCAAAAAAATTAAAACACACAACTGAAGTAAGACAAACAAAAAAAATCCAAAAGAATGTGAGTGAGCTATGCTGCCTGTCTTTGTCCTATTATTAGTTTTTTTCTGAAGTGTAGTCTTTTTCCACTGATTATTGTTGTAGTACATATTCATTTTGTTTTCTTTAGTAAATCAGGAATCTTATAATCCTTTTTCAGAGGGCAGAAAACATACAGCATTACTAAAAAGTCTGTCATCAGTATTTCAAGAAAGAAATCCTTAGCATCTAATTAGCTCGCCAGTTTAAGACTTATATTCCCGAATTTACATCAAAAATATTTCAACATGTACGCTTAAAACATCAAAATTGAAGAAACCTACAGTTGCTGCTCTTTTTGGGGTTTGGGGGAGGGGATTGTTAGGTTGTTTTTTTTTTTTTTTTTCCCCAGAACATCTTTCATGCATAATGTTATCCCCTAGTAGCTTCTGTATGAAATTATGGTGTGCTGTCAGATGGGAGCCATAATGGCCTCATCCCTGCAGCAATCATTGTTAATATAAACCCCAAACATATTTCCATACTGCTCCAATTTGCTCCAAGATGCTATTTTCTGTCTTGTCAAAATGACTGGAGATCAAAGGACCAAGATTTATAAGCTCAAAACTGACAAAATCAGTATTCTAAATATACGTGGCAAGAGAGAGTTGCTAAATCTCCTGAATCTTTTAAATTAAAAAATATTGCCCATTCTGATGAAACTGCTTACAATGACTACAAGTAAAGATGGTGGCCATTAAGTTTTATCGCAAGCACCTGAGGATCTGTTTGCATGCAATACAAAATGTTCCTTTATTCTCCTGAATTACTGACACTGGCAAATTAAAATGAAGTGGCTACATATGGCAGAAACAATCTTCACATTTACAAATATCCTGAAATATCACTAAATCATAAAAACGAAAGCTGTGGGTTATATATTATGAATGTTGCCTAATGCATTCCCGGCTCAGTTATTTGTAACAAATTTGTGTACAATGGACAAAATTGGCCATTTATTCTACAGCAGCAGCAGCTGGTTCTGGCACTGCGTATCATATCCAAAAATGAAGTTACGAGTCAGGAAAGCATAATTAACCTTTAAAATGCTGGAAGGATAAAAATCAAATGAGCAACTTTCAGTAAAAATGTGTATTAGAAAATAAACGCTAACTGAAGCACTTGGTATTCCCTTTTTAAAATACCCCGTTAAAAGAGGTTGTTTAACGTGGAAATCAAAACAACCTAGAAGATATTGTACAGTAGGAGGCACAAACCTGCATCTGATTACTTTAACGGCTTGACTGATCCTGGATGTTATGGTAAACGAGGACAGCTGTTGTATTACCTTTTCTGAAATCTCATTACGATAAAGAAAAAACCCACGAGGACCTTTCTCTGTACACGGTTAAGATAAAGCACACAAAAATGCTTTATCATGTGCTCTTAATACTTTAATTATATTTTCCAAAGCAAGTGCAGTAGCCTACAGTTCATATATGCTAATTACCATATGCATTTATTAAACCAACATAAAACCCTCAATGATATACAACAATTCAACTGAGAGGACTTAAAATATATATTCCTGAATAGTCCATATTCATTCCTGCCTTATAATAACCTTTGAGATTAAAAAAAAAAATCTTCAGTGTAATATTAGAACCGCACTTCTTATTTTTAATGTTGATTCAGTTCACTTAGGCAGTATTTCACTGACGCAGACTAAGGCTATAGGTAATGGAACATTACTCACTATGATAGCCAGATTTCTTCTGCATGGCGGTTACAGGGCAATCTTTATGAGCCAGAAGAAGCTGTTTCAGCTGTGCCACTTCATTTCTCAGCAGGGTGACTTCATTCTAAAGGAGAAGAAAGTTATGTACTTTACCAGGCTCAAACTACACGCATTTTGAAGGTAAGTATTCAGTTTTATAGGATTTTCAGTTGTTCATTTAAGAGTAAATGAAATACAAGAATTTTCCATTCGGTGTATGTATAGCAAAAATGTATGCATTTCTTTCATCTTACAATACTCAAATCTTATCTGAAGCTTGACTAACTTTACTTGATGATTTTCTTAAATTAGGAAACACTTTCATGGAAAATACAACATGTTATTCAGTTTGCAGATGCAGAGTCTACATATATTCTCATTCACATGATCCAGCTACTGTAAGACTCTCCTACTGAGTTTTACGAATTCTCATCAGAGTAAATCCACCTTTAGCTACTCACATTCAACAGATGCCACAGTCAATAATACATGTATTTTTTTTTTTAAGTAAGCCTATGCCGCATTGATTTTGGGAACTATATTTGTACTTGGACTTCAAAAGTCTCACGTAATGGAAAATAATCTAGAAACTGTCTGTTGTTTTTCACATCTCCCCTTAACAATCACGTATAAACCAAGTATTGTAGGAAGGAATAATTAAGAATGATGACAAAACCTGAAGTGTCAGTCTATACTGCTGAAGTGGAGCGTAATCTAGGAGACAGCACTTGCAGAATCTAGTGAGAGCGCTCGTTTTCCCAGGCTGTCCCTTTCTACTACTGGGTGACCTTGAAGAAGGTCATTTTTCTTCTTTGTGCTTCAATTTCCCCATTTGTAAGATGGAGGACAATGATACTTACCTTCCCTGTAAAAGAACTTGATATCTATGAATGAGAAACAGTACATAACTACATTGACACTCCAAATTAAGAACAGTGTGGCATGGTGAGAGATTGATTTTCACTTAGAACATTAGAAAAACCGGTAGGTATCTACAGACTCCGGTTATCTGCAATGCTTTATGAGCCTCACACCCTGATATGTGATATCTTGTCAGGGGTTAGTTTATTTTAAATGTAAGTGCTTTTCACTGATGTGAAATACTTGGAGTTATTTAAACCATACAAATCCGCGCACATCAGTAAAATATATATTACCCATGAATGCACATGTTTATACATTTGGAAGCAACTTAAAGAAAAGCAAACATAGGAAAATTAGATGACAAATAAAATTATGTGGGAAAGAAAACCCATGCAAACGTTGATCTGTCCATGTAAGCTAAGGCACTCCAGTCAGAAGAGGAGATTCTAAAATAAGGAAAACATATTCAAGAATAGAATTTATTTGGTGTACTTACACCAGGCAATGTAATTTAAAAATACTGTAGCTAAAATGTCAGATTTGTATGACACGGCTTTTCTTTATGCCCTCTCCCTCAAATTCAAAGACCAATTTTAAATCTACAAAATCTTCTTTAAAAAATTAGTAAGGACTAATTTTCTGTTCAGTCATTTCACTGTGCCAAATATCCTTTGCAGAATTTTTAAAACAAAAAGAAGAGCTGAAAGAGAGAAATTTGACTTCACTGATGTTTCTAATAAAAAAAAAGAACTGTGATTTCAAAGAAAAAGCTTACAATGAAAAAAGAAAAAAACACAACACCTACTAAAGCTCTACCATCTGGAATTGTATGTCCTGAAATCCTGGGCTGTTAAGAGAGCACTCTATTTGTGCCTCCAGCTTTCAGTTCTCTTAGTTCACCATGTTATTTACTGAGGATCCATGTGTCTGGATGCCAAGCAGGCAGCTGCACAGAATTGATACAGAAAAGTGCTGATGCAGTTTTGAGACATTTCTTGATAATGTAAAGCAGCAGCAATGTCCAAGAACATGAATCATACTTCTGTTAGTTTAAAGGAACGTTGGCAAAATAAATGATCAAACCAGGAAAAAGTATTCAGAAAGTTTCTACTTTCATCTCCCCCATTTAAGGAAGCATTTTATACATAAACAGTGTATATAAAAATGAAGCAGCTGTTTACCAGCGTAAATAAATCTAGTATTCATGAAAAAGAGTTGAAAAGGCAGTGCCTTGCTAAAAGAAATGAAAAAAAGCAAAGACTTTATTTTAAAGCAGATTAAAAAAAAAAAAAGAGTTCCTATACTAAATTAATAACTTGAGGCATACTCCCTGAAAACATAGCTAGCACTGTTAGTAACATCAACACTGAGCCAATAGCATCATATTCCATTTACAAACCATTCCCAAAAGTAGAAGAGAATAAGTCCCAGACACACTTGGTATGTGGAATATGAAGGAAAGACAAATCAATAGCTGCCATTTACATGCTACTAGTAAGAGCCACTTTGGACTGATAATAAAAGCAGGTTGTTAGAATCAACTTCTATATACCTTGCAGTTTTCTTATCATGCATCTGACAATATGACATCCTTCCAGCTCTTTCAAAATATATTAACCTCAGGTCATGTTAACAGGTGGTCTTTATGGAAAATAGGCTAACAAGAAGAAACACACAGAACAAACAATTCAACAGTTGGCACGAAGAAAGACTGAGACTTCTTGCACACTGAAGATGAACAGCCCCCTTCATTTATCAAGTCAAGAGCAGGTATGAGTGTTTCTTTAAACAAGCATGAAATATACCTCATATACTACCTTGAAGAATTTTTATGTTTACACATTTCAAAAGCATGCTAACATGGGAAAGCAGGATTGGGGAGGAAAGCACATCTATTTCCACCTGTATTCCATTTCTCAAAAGATATTTTCCCTTCTGTACGTCACGGTATATTGCACTGTGTACAATATGTTCTTCTGCATCTGCCTATTTTCCCTGCATTCAAAACGCATGTGTAACAATGGGACCAGATTAACCCTTACTAAGCAGGGTGCTGGGCAGCATTTGTGAGGTATATTTACCAGGCCTACTGCCCGAGACAGGCAGACGTGGCACTTTTGGGGATAATGGATTGTGCATTTATTTTTTACATAGCCTTCCTAAAGCAGCTTCTGTAGCACTAGTACAAACCACCAACTGCTGATAATGGACATCTCCTAAAGCTCAAAAAGACCTCCTAAGGAAGACAGACTATTCTTCTACTACACAGAGGTAACACAAACTCACTAATTCTTCGTCCTCTGAAGTTTTTCAAGTGATAGGGACCAAATAGGACACATGCTATGGACTTTGGTATCACTGAGATACCTCTCAGCAGCCACTGGGCACACATCGTCAGTAGCTCCTTAAGAACGTGTTACATAGCATACCATATTCAGGCCAGGCACAGAGGCAAAACAACAAGGTATAACAAGTCTCAGATCATTAAATGAGTCAACATATGAGTAGAAAGCACAAAAAGAAAATAATAAATATATTTCAAAAGGTTGGAAGCATGAAATAACATACGTAGCCCATAGTATAGATTGATAAAGGCCAATCTAATAAATGTTATTGACATGATTTCACTGAAATCTTCGTTTCAGTAAAAAAAGCTTGAATAAATTACATTCTCATACACAAATTCATCTCCAGAAAGCTGAAAACTGGAACAAAAGAATATGTATCAACCAACTATAGCTCTTCAAATCTGTATGTGGTGTTAGAGAGCTCCCAGTTTTAAAAACGACATTTACTTAAGAATCTCTCACACAAAGATAACATCAAAACTACTGTGTTGAAAGAAGTTGAAAGTGTTATGTGAAGCACTGCAATGCAATTTCTAGTCATTTTGGTATTAACCTAATTTTGTAATTATGACATCTCAGCAGGTCACTTAGATATTAAACAAGCACTACTAAACCCTACCACTCAGTCCATAAAGCTGTACTAAGGCAGAACTCCAAATGTAACAAGTTCACTATCAAATATAACGTAAGTAACCATGGGTCATTTCTGCTCACTATGCTGATGAGCTGTGTTAGATTATTAAATAAAATATTACTTCAGGATGGCCGAATGCTTTCACATAACAGTTTATTTCTCTGACATTCAACACTCTTCAAATCAGTCTGTTCTTCACAGTTAACAGTTTCACTTTTGGCAAAGTAAGGAATTGCTTTTTCTTGAATTATTACAGAATTACTGCTTGGAAATCTGGAAATGTTCTGGATTCCAGATATGTAAACAAATAGTTAAAAACCACAATCAAGATTTAGATGTGACTATAGGTCTAAGCAATGCACACAAATAAATACAACAATATTTTACATGGGCAGCCACAGTTACACTAATAGTTTAGGAGACATTAAGATCACTGACAAAATCCTAGGATGAAATATGCTTTAGCATTTGCCATAAAACAAAGTGTAAAACTTGATTTCATTTCTGACTTCAGATTCTATTCTCATTCTTAATTTTATTTCTACCAAGAACCACATCGTGCTACAAACAGCTATTAAGAAAAACTGCAGCTCTTAAAGAAGAGAAAACCTGTGGCCTTCTCAATGAGACAAAGCTTTTTAATTTTTTTTTCCTGTACCATTACTGCTGCTATGGGGCACTTCATCATCATCAGGTAGTATATTTGCATGCCTTTATATGGATGTGTTATTTTTATTAACATATCTGCAAACAAGTCTGATTCTACACTTTATCTGTTATATGGATGTTTGAACGTGCACAGAACAAAACTAGGATTGCTGTAATAAACAGAAGACTACTATGTTATTCTGTACTAATGTCACTCTTATAGCAGCAGCTACAGTAAATAAGGTGTGTGTGCATATATACGTAGCTGTATGACAACTTTCATTATTGGTTTCGAACCATGACAATTTATTACCAATGTAAACATGGTACTTTCACAGCTTTCAACTATAAAAATGGACATGTACAAGTTAAAGGTAGTTCATATCTTACCAAAAACCATTTTCATTAAGAAAACTAAAATACAGCCAATTGTTTTTGTTCTTTGTTTTTCTTCCTATAAGAAAAATATACTATACCTTCACTTGTTTCTTGGATTCTTTAACCTATAGTGCTACATGTCATTTTGCAATTAATGGATTTACAGTGAGGGCTATGACTACATGAAAGTCAAGTCCTCAGGTTGTGAACAGGTATGAGAAGATTATGCATTTGCAAGTAATTTAAGCAATGCTATGATGTCAGGTAGTGATTCTAGAATGAATAATAATTTCACATTATGTGCTTAGCTCTGAATTTCTTATATTTCACAGTCGAAGATGCTGAGAATTTTTAAAGACAGAGTAGATATATTTTTTTATTTTTAGGAAAAATTTCTTTAAGGTTGGACAAACACTGGAACAGGCTTTGTAGTGAGTGCTCCATGCCTGTCAATGTTCAAGAAGCATTTGGATAATACCATCAATAAGGTGCTTTGGTCTCAATTGGACTCAATGACCTTTGTGGATCCCTTCTAAATGCACTGTTCTATTCTAGTCAGGAAACTGGAGGTGGCCAATACTTTTAAAGTGTTGATTACAAGATAGAACATGCTCTAGTATTCTGTTGGTTGAGCTGGGACATCTTCATTGGTAGCACCAAACGAGAGTTTTAATAGGAAAGATCTGTGAATTTGACTCACTGAACAACTCTAAGGAAACAAGGTAAAGTTCAAAATATCAGTACTTTTTATTACATTTTCTAAACAAATGCTTCATTTAGAAAACAACATCAAGCTTTCCTTTCCATAATTCTTAAAATGACACTTTCAGACTTTTTATTTTGAAACAATACTTCCTGCCAATTCTTGTGTGCTGTGGTAGAAGATGAAGAAAGTATATTTTAGCAGTAGTAGCAATTTAAATGAAAGGGTCATGGATTGTTTAAGGGGGAAAAAATGCATCAACGTGACAATTTTCCAATGACTGGTAACCTCTGATTGTGTGGAGAAATAACTGGTAATATATATACACTAGACTACCCTCTTACAGTATACATCTCACCCTCTAAGAGTTATGCACACTGGGAGAGCAGTGTGGTGAAATTTGCACTGACACTGCCTGTGCTGTACCTGTTCTGTGTACAAAAGAGGCCTTCAGTTTCCAGTGATGTCAATCTGGCACCTTTCACGAGCACTACATTCACTTTAAAGGAAAAAACAGTGAAGTTAAAAAGAACCAAAGGAAATAAAAGCAAACGTTATTTAAATAACTCAGACTGTGATAGAAATCTATAAGTCCAAAGCATTTTTTAAGGTAAGGCTATTAAGCCTTTACTCCAACATATCAAGTCACTTAGTATCACTGTCTGGAAGTTATTTAAAATGGAACAAGGGACAAATGGGAATCATCCTAAGTTTACCCATCTTAAAATCGGAACACTCTTTTATATTCTTACTTTGCTGAAATACGCAATTCAATACGGGATTTTCAATTCTGACCTGAGATATCATTTAGAAGTATTTTACATTTCAGATGTTATGCCAAGTTTAAGTTCCATTGATGCAGAATCACTGTTCAAGAGTCATTTAATCATTTTTACTTGGAATAAGAAGTATACCTGTAACTGGCCATTTAGCGAGCTCAGGTCCTCAGCCTTCTTCTCCAATGACTGTACCCAGACCTTCCGTTTCTGTCGGCATCTGGAAGCAGCAGCTCGGTTTCGCTCAAGAAACTTCCTTCGTTTTTCATCAGGGTCTTCATTAGCAGCTCTTCTTCGCCGACCACCTGTATTTGGTGTTTGTTGTGTAGGCTGAGCTGGTGATGCCTGAAAACAGCAAGAAGTATTGAAGAAGTTATCAGTGTAATAATCTTAAGTTTTTAAGAGCACTAGGAAACAACCCTAAAACACACTGAAGTCTTATGATAAACCTTGCATTTGTCTCACTGGCCTTCTCTTTAGGGACAGTGACTGCTTTCCACTGTCATCTATAAATATTTCCTTAAGAAACTGCTTCTCCGACAGCTTTTTTAGAAGCAGAACGGCAGTTGTCCAGGATTCGCCTTTGGAAATAATTCTTCCAGCAGCACTTCCAGTCTGACTTGGAACTTTTGTTCCTTAGTTTCCTGTTTTCACCTGCCACCCCACAGGAAGACTACCACTTCTAACCTCACTAACCTCCTTTCAGTGCTCAGAAAGACACAGTACTGAAACGCTTCTTGTGGAAGCCCAAAAAGGATCCTTAAAGCAATTAACACAAGTGTTACCCTTGATGCAGCTAAAAAGTTCAGAAGAGCGCTTATGATATGAATTACAGTAGACAGATGTAATATAAATGCAAAATAAAGTAAGCTGTTCTTTTTGATTATATATAAACCAGCAGTATAATTCTCAGTTCCTACAAAAATTCCTGTTAGCACACTCCAGAAATCAGGAGTTAGTTTTTAATCTAAACAGGCAGATAATGCCTATTTTGAAATTATCATCTTGAATAATGCATTTTAGAAAGAGCATCATTATAAACATCTCATTACTACATAAATATTGATATGACAGCAAAACACATACAGGACAGACATAGCAATCTGGCAAAATTACATGTAATCATCTAGAAAAAGCAGTCTGCTCCATAACTATATATGTATCTAATAAGATGTTGCCAGCATTGCAGCAGAGCAGTCCATTTCTCCCTCAAACTTATAGCTCTGAGAGTATTCCACAGTACTTGTTAGCATCTGCTTTGTGAACCAACAGTAAAGAAAGAAGTTTTTATGTCACAAGGAATGGGGCAAGAAATAGATTTCCACTTGGTTGTCCTACCGGTGTTTCAGTTGTTGAAGTTGCAGGTTGCTGTAGTGATTGTGGTCGCGGCTCTTCTGACTGAGTCCTAACCAACCCACTCGGATGTCCCTTGGCAGTATCTCCATTTGTTACCTGAGGGTGCTGCTGGGTCAAGGCTGCTTTCAGTCTCTGAAAGAAAACAAAACTTCTTTTTCCCCTCAACATAATGGAAATACTATAACATAATTACATAATCACATGGTAAGTTGAGGACTTATGAACGGTTTACATTAGTTAGTTCCACTCCACCTGGCAAACAGGAACTCCACCTCTATCACTACTGGATTTTTTCACTTGTTTTTCACAGGCTTTCACCAGCAATCTAGACGTATATCTACTTGCAATCATAACTTCGTGTAATCATCATAACATCTCAGAAAGGACCATAAGCTGCATGAAGAAATAAACAAAAAACCTCCCTGGTGATGAACAGTTCCCATAAAGAGATGACTTGAAAGTCATGAAGAAATAGTTGTTGAAACTGGTGTTGTATTACACTTGCAGTGACATATTCAGAGCCAGGAATACTGGTATAGTACTCAGCTGCAATACGTAGGTCTGAAGCTGGCTAATATATTTCCATTTTGAGTCTTTATTTTAAATGTATACAATTTCATAACAGTAACAATTTTCTCACATTCCTTATGCCAAACACATTTGTGTATAATATTAAGAACATTTAGTTATTATCTTTTTAATTAACTCTTGTATCAAGGTGGTTTGGAATATGAAGTAAGTATTTATAAAGTACTAATTATTAAGAAAAAGTCTCAAAAATGCTGGAGCTAGGCTGCATTTGGTCAGTCCAAAAAAGCAAAGGATTTTGCATCCTTTCATGCAGACGGATGCTCCATATCAGCTATCATACAGTATACAACGCCTCTCAGGATTAAGTCATTGGAATATAGTGATAGCTCTCTTCTTCCTTGATAGGATTTTCTGACTCCTACTTTACATTTAAGCAACAGATGGCAGATCCACCTCTGCCAAAACTGCAAAAAATCTCTGTGATACGGCTAATTGACCCTCTATATAGTAGATCATAGCCTCTAACCACCAACAGTAGACATCCTGTTTGAAGACTATACAGAAAACTGAGAAGGATGAGAAACTCCTAACATTCCTTTGCTGGCTTGCTATTAAAGAAGCTTCAGTCCGTGACTTCTCTTTACCACCAGAGTAAGTTTCTTTAGTAGTCTCTTCAATAGGAACTGCTCTATAAAGAATGTGACAGCACACATCACCCTACGTAGGGACCGCTCAAGTTCCAAATGCACTTCTCAAGAACAAAAAAGTAAGCGATCCCCTACAGCTCGGTATGGACATTCTTCGTATACCTTTATACATTATTCCATCAGATAAATGGTTGGATTCTAACAGCCTACTTCTGGCTGATAATCCATGGACTGGAATCATTAAGTGGGACTTTTCAAGTACTTCCATCTTTTTAAGAATACATGAAGAATACACTAGCAAAATGTGAGTTAAAACATTCAAAAGCTTTACACTGCAAAACTAACAGTTGCACACAAATTCCCTATGGATTGTGGTAGCTTCGAATTACAAAAAATCTGACTTTTGAATTATTAACTAAAGAGTCTTAACAACAAACAGAGCCAACCTACAGAAACACAGAGACAGGAAGTTTTGGGCTGGAATGATTTTTTGTGGTAAAATTACTGAGATAAGATGCCAGTTTGTCTACAGATCTGTCAAAACTTCCTTAATGCTGGTTGGTATTTAGCATAGATTGGAAAAGGGAACAGACTGAACACGATGCGTGTAACTCATAATGACGCAGGCTTTGGGGCACGATGATGCCATTTTTAAAGGTAACATGCCCACAATTTTTAGTATGTATACAGTACTCCGAAAATCCTAAGGCCTTAGGTAGTTCTTAGGTAGTTTTTAACTTCTTTACAATAGTAAACTGACAACTTGTATGTTCCTAATTCACCTTGGAAACACAAGCTATCAAAAAAACCTCACTCTGTGTCTCCACCCAGTTAAACAAGAACAGAATGGCCCAAGTACTTTCTAATTGATTCTAATTGAGCTACTAAAACAAACTCCATGATGTAATTATAAAAATAAAAATGTTGATTTGATGATCTTCTTAATCAAACCACTACATCAGGATACTGAGGGTCCCATCCAACCTGGCCTTGCCCACCTCTAGAGATGGGGCATTCACAGCTTCGCTGGGCAAACTGTTCCAGGCGTTACCATCCATTAATAACTATTCAACCACAACATAGTAACTTACCATACAGAGGCATTCTCCTCTTCCACTGTGATCAGATTTCATCCAACTCAACTGTCTGGATATGTAAGTTCAACAACAACAAGCTAAATTCTAGTGCTTATGGCAGTGTAGCATAAACACTTAAATAGTATGTGAATGGCCAGTATGCCTGTTCAATTCTGTTTGTGGCTGTATGAGCAAACTTTGATGTAAGCATCCACCACAAAAAAAAACCCCAGAAAACTCTGTGAACTGTTAGAAATGCTTTGCAGCGCTCACATAAAGCCAGCTAGTTAAGTAAGTTTCACTTAGCATATCCACTTCTCTAGTGAAAGACTGGCTAAGTTCAGAAAATTTGGGAGATTAAATAAAAGTAATTAGTATTTGGGTGGGTTTTGACTTCCGTTGTTTGCTTTTTTGCTGTTTTTTCACATAAGGCAAATAACTTATTGTCTAGGTTCATACTGTAACTCTTCATTTCTGTGTTACAGACATACTCACGAAGTTAAACTATCACATTAGTATGTTGTCTATTTAATTTGAAAATGGACAAAGTAAAGTAAATACTAAATTACTACTTAAACACATAAGCATAGGGATATACAAATAAAGCAGGGCTTTCTATATTGTAATGCTAACATTAAATTATTATTGTTTTGTATGTTTGTAAGTAAGTAAATTTCTTTTTAAAATTACATTGTTAAATCAAATCAGAGGCTTTTGGGAAAAGAAATGCAAAATCATTGGCTTTGGCTTTATATCACAGTTTCAAAGTTGAAATAATAGTTATGATTAGAACTGTCAAAAAAGTGAGAAATAACATGAAAAGTATTATTACACATTCTCCCAAGGATATCCAATTTAAGCATTTCGTATCTCAGAAGGTAATGCTGGAACAGAACACTGTGGATGTTGTACTTCCTGTGAATAGTGAGACATCAAAGACTATGGGAATCTTGGGAATCTCAGTTTGAAAATTCCAGTATATTGAAACAAATATTAGCATAAATATACATCAGCATTAACGTGTGGGAAAAGTTGATAAAAAAAACTGGGTTTAACATTTTTTTCTTATTAGGGGCAACCCAAAAGTGGTATTTTCAAATAACTAAGTAGCTTTTAAAGTCTTCATTAGCGCAAGGTTTTATTGTTCATGGATAACTTTGAAAACAAATCCTCACCACATTTGTCAAAATTTGGTAGGACTAGATCATTCCATCATGAGCTCACGGAAACAAGATACTATTCTCCAGAAACAATTCATGAAAAACTCAGATCCATATTTCATATCTGCCACAAAAGCTCATCAGAGTAATAACCCTCCTTCTCCTGGGTGTTATCCTACCATCTGCTGCTCTATTACTTATCTTTATTTTGCAACTAATTAACAGCATAATCTTCTAAATTCAGCAAGTTAATTATCATTATTGTGGTCTTTGCAGCATCATCAGTCCTTATGAAGACTTGTCTCTCCACCCCCAGAGAACATATGAAAATGAAGTAGGTTGTGAGAGGGTCTGTTTCTTTAGAGTAGGCTCATTAGGTGTTTGCTGATTAGCTCGGCATGCAGAGAGACAGGTCAGAAGAATTCTGCTGAACACAGGGTCCCATGCCGGGCTCAAGCAAGTTAATGCAGGCTTCTGAACATTTGCCAAGCTGCCCTGTCAATTCTCAGTAGAAGCCTCCTGCAGAAAGCCCACTGGCCGCCCACTGTGTGCAAGGTATTTCTCAGTTTGTGACAAAAGATTTTACATGGGAAGGGGGAGGAGGCAGAGGGATCGTTCAGTGTAAAAGTTAGAACAACTTTTTGTTCACTGAGAAACTTCTGCAACCCGTGCAGAAGGGTACGAGCATTACGTTTGCAGCCACAATCCACACACACTCAGGAAAAAGGGATGCATTACAACTAGGAACAGCTCCCGGCTCAGATTTAATCTCTGCAGCATACAGTTTCAAATCTTTTCACAAACACATCAGAAGCAACTATGCAGGACTTAGAATTACGAATTCTTATCATAGAATGGTCTGCGTTGGAAGGAACCTTTAAGCACCATCTTGTTAACTCCTGAGCACCCTTTACCTGAGAAGCTTGTTTTTGTAACAGCTATTACATATAATTCTAATCCTCCCTAAAATATTACAAGGCTAATCTGTACATTTTATTTTACTAAACTATGTAGCATTTAGTTTCCTCAGCACAACAAATATGAAATCATGCCATCAAAGTGGACAATTTATATTAAGTGCGCTGCAGAAATGTAAAACCCATTTTCATTCGTACTGTCACTCCCAGTACATTTACAAGGATGCATTCAGAAGAATACCAGCGGAAGACAAAAGGTTGTGCTTGAATGAAATCTCTAGTCATATCTCAATCAATTCTGCAAGCAACAAGAGTTAGGGGTTCCAATCATATTCCAAACTGCAGTAACAGTGCTTGCTACTGGTGTGAATGGAACATGTGTTTGCTACAGTAAAATAAAAATGCAATCCAATTGCATACAATTATCTCGTAGCACTGAAACATATATAGCATTATATATGTAACAATGTATAGGTTTCAGTGATCAAGCAGACAAGTAAGACTGTACTTAACACATTCTTCGTCCACTAAATTTTAGCTGTTTGAGTTGAGAACAGTATGCAACAAGGTCACCAACTGTAAGGATGTGGATCATTACATAGACAATATAACATTTTTGTCTCATGGCTTTTATCTTATCTGCTTTGCAGTTGTATTACTTGTAGTTGGTTGATTTTCTACTGTTGCTATTTCACTCAGTGAACCTGTTTTCATACGTGGCTGTCCCTCCATAGAATTCATATGCTTATTTAATGCCCAGCAACTTTAACAGAGAGAACAGTGCTCTCAAAGTGATGACTCAGTAACTCTCTTCACACGAAAAATCAGAACTGTCATTCTGAAGGACTCTGGTATCAGATTGAAAACTTTTATCAAATATAGTTCAGATTATCGTGCACTAAGCTGGGACACGGCAATACAAAGAGAGCCCACTTGGAAACTGACTTTGAAAAGCTGTCCATTTCTGGGGTGGAGAGGGGGAGTTACTCAGCAACTGTATTAGGTCTCTTAAGGGTTATATCTCCTAAGACAGCTGAAGGAAAACCTTAATTGTGCTCCAGGAAGGCATCCTACGCCCATTATGAAACAAGACTTCTTCAAGTTATATTAGTCTTTAGCTTTTAGAAATCAGAAACTCAACTTGTTTTTACCGTAGTTCACTCATGATTTTATACAAATAAATGTATGATGTTGTATATACAATTTGATATATGCAGCTCATAAGTAGTTCATCAAAATAGATATTCATCAAATAATAAGAAAATTTGCATGTTTTACATCAATCAGTAGAAATTAAGTTAAATAATAAATTTTAGGTTAATATTTAAATACCAAACCTCTACAATCATTAAAAATAACAAAAACACAAATACAAAAATATATTTTTTAAAGCTCAAAGTTCTCACCTTCATTTTAAGGAAAAAATACAGATATCCGTAACAGTAGCCTTTTGTAAACATTTAAGAGAGAAATGAAGAATTGAGATGAGGAATGAAATCAGAGCACAACACGCTTCCTGATCGTACTCTAACATATCTCAGCTCCTTGAAACGCCATGCAAAAAAAAAAAGAATGGCAGAAATGACCTCAGTAAAGAAAGGCACAAAGTAAAAATGAAGGGAAGCGCCTGGTTCCCACCTTGCTTTGTGCCAAGTATTTAATCTAAAACGTACAGAGTTGTGTCTGCTACGCGAGACAGCTCTGTACTTGGTATAGTTCTGCGATACAAGGCTATCGCATCTTCATGTGAAAAAGCTGCTTCTAACATTTCTGCAAGAATTTAACCCAGAATCCCTGAAGCAGGTAGATCTGCCTTAAGAAAACCTCACAATAGCATCGTCATACATATGGACAGTAGAAAAAAGCAGACTACTGCATTAGGAAACCAAGGTCTTTTAAATAAATGATTTAAACAATTATGGCCAAAAGCGTACACGACAAAACCCTCTGGAGTTGCATTAAACACATGAACTCCCGTTCTACAACTCATGGCTTTTATCTTATCTGCTTTGCAACTCACACATTGTAAAACTTACCTTAATATCTGCAGAGCAGATGCAATATTAGTTAGACATCTGAGCATTTAGTTTTTTAAAATATGTGCTACATATTGTGTACCTACATTTTGTAATGCAGTATGAAAAAATATCTGAGACTGCAATATTTGTCTGTAAAGAACAAAAAAACCTCCAACTAATAAATAATTTAAAAAGAAAAAACCCAACAGATAAGAGAATTGCAAAGATCTATAAAAAACCTGACTCCTATGTCCTGATTGCTGAGAGAGCAACATCACAGCTGTCCCCCTTCATTCAGTATTGCATTTAAAATACAGTAAGAATATCAGGCTGACAGGCTTCATCCCAGAGAAGTGGATACAGTACAAAAAAGATGCAGGAACTGTTCCCTGTCTTCTGCTTATTTAAGCATACCAGTAAGTCCATAAATTGCAGTCTACTGTTAGTAGATGAAACATACATCATTTGATCAGTTATAAAATTTAACTCAATAGAAAAGCTTATATTTCACCTTCCAGTAGAACTACCAATAAAGTAAAAAGAAAACAAGTAGTTGTAAAAATAGGTATTTAAGAATTCTTGTGGCTTAGCCCGGAACACAAATGAAAAGGAAAACTGATACCATACCTTTGAAGGATTTGGTCTGTTGCAAGCAAAATAATTTTTAAGAGATACAGGAAAAAATTAAAATAAAAGTACTTGGCATCACAAAAAGTTTGGATTTTTAAAATTAAATGGAACTTTTCAGTTAATAAACCATAATGTATCTGTCAACAATGCATCACATGGCATAGTAAGTTTGTCTTCCTTTTGTAAGCTTTTCTGCATCAACGTTAAAATTCTCATTAAGTTGCCTTTACTTGAGGAGTGATAAGAAATTAAGGTTTTTATTTTTGTGAGTAGGCACTACATAAAAGTAAATGAGCATAAGAAATATACATAATTCTGATATTCTTGAATTCTGCTCATGCTTTGTATTAGGAAACAAGGAAAGAAAGAAGAAATAACTGCAAATATACTTTTTACAGGCTCATTTAAAAAAAAGATAGGCAATCACTGAAGTGCATATATTAGCTAAATTCTAACGAGAAGACTAATGAGACTGTTAAATTTTAAGTCTAATGATCTTTGTTTTTCTTTGCATCCAAGAGATTGCTTCTTCCTGTGTGAGATCAAAATGTTCACTACATACGTGTATTTTCTTCCCTGCTTTAAAGCTTCATAAGGACAGATCACTCAAGAGTAATCTCCTTAAGAACCTAATTTCCTGCCCAACAGTAAGAAATACATATTAGGTAATAATTTATCCTTATTTCACAAAGCAAAACTTAAAACTTGAGTCTCCTACTAACTATAAATTTCCAATATCTGTGGGGAAAAACAAATCTCATTTACACTTTTTTACCTTCTTCTCTACTATATTTAAGATAAAATTCATCCCATCAGACCTGGTTACACTGAAGTTATTACCAGGCCTGGGGCCCCCATCACAAGAAAGAAGAAGAGCTGTTGAAGCAGGTAGAGAATAGGACACAAAGATTAACAGAGGGCCGGAGTACTTTTCCTTCTAAGAGAGGTTGAGGGAGCTTGGTTTGTTCAGCATGGAAAAGAGTATTCAAGTTATTAAAGGGAGCTTATAAACAGAGGGAAAGCAACTTTTTACATGGTCTGATGTAGTAAGTCAAGGGCAAATTCTTTAACCAAAAAGAAGGCAGATTTAGGTTAGATGTTATGAAGAAATTCTTTACTGAGAGGGTGGTACAAGAGGCTGCCCAGAGCGGTTCTGCATGCCCCATCCTTGGAGGTGTCCAAGGCCAGGTTGGATAGGGGCCTGGGCTCTGATCTGGTGGGTAGTGACCCCGCCCACATATGGAATCGAATGGGCTTTAAGATCCCTTCCCAGCCAAACAATTCTGTGATTCCATGATTCCATTCCTAGAGGGATAAGGATGCACGGAAAGAGACTTTTAACCTTTCTGTCCCTCCCTACACGGCTTTAATGAAACTGAAAGGATAACATGACAGAACTAGGAAAAGTTTGGGAAGAGAGAATGGGTAAGAAAAGGCAAAGAGAAATAAGACAAAAAATGTTAAGATAATCCTCCCACTCAACAATATTGCTGTACAAAATACAAAAAAAAATGTAGCAGGTGTTCTTGATTCTTTTTAGTTCCTCAAAAGAGGAATACTACTTCACAAGACAAAAGCAACTCGCATTTCTGTTGATACCTATGTAAGTGGGTTCATTATGTTAAATAATATGTTTTTAAAACAGTTGGGGCAGTAAGATAAGCCAGAAAAAACAGCAAAGCAACTGATGTTTTTTTTTTAAGTTAATTCAAACTACCACCATAACATGATAACTAATTTTTTTCTTTTTAAATCTTAGCCTGTTTTACTCACAACTTCCCCACATAATACTCCCTTAACACAACAGCCCACACACATCAGAAAACACACAATACAACTTCTTAAGTATGTCAGTAATGCAGATCACCAAAAAAAATTGTCAACTGGGCTATATTTGAGATTCTGAAAACACTGTTAATGCAACGCTTTCTTTTCCTAGTCTTTTTTTTTTCTTAAACCAAGAAACATCACATCTTTTATGAAGAACTACATTCTGCTTCTCTGAAGGTGATGTTCACCACTGACAAGCTACTATACCTGTCTTTCTTCGAACTACTAACATTTCCTATCCTCCAATACAAGAAGCAAGAAAGAGTTCATTTGAAGACCATTTAAAAGTATGACATACACTGGAATTTAAAATAATTATAATCCAAATGCAACTATTATTCTATGTCATTAAATTTGCAGTTGCAGATTTTAGACCAACAAAAGAAAACTAAAGCCATTCTAAAAAGCAACAAAATTTAATTTCTCAAGTTAGTCTTCTTGAGGAAAAATGGAGTTTTTCACTTACCAATTTAGCCTCAGACTGCACTGGCTGTGGGGAGGAAGGCCCTGGGATTCCTGGGATACTAGGCACCATGGTGACAGGTCTAACAAGCTGACCAGATAAAGTATAAAAATGAAGAAAGCCTGAGTATGTTATCATAATACAGATTATATGACACCACTACCCTCTGAAACCAAAACAGCTGTTTCAAGTTCTATGCTGCACTTATGCAAACCTGCTACACCTTCAAATTAATATAACATCACGCTTACTTACTGGAACTGCAGCAGGGACATGCACGTTGGAATTTGTAATAGATGCAGGAATAGCAACAGGCATGGTTTGTCCATTAGGAAGATGTAACAGCAGAGGAAACGGGCCTGGAACTGGACTGAAAAAGGAATTACGTGTATTAGAGAAAACTTATCCAGAAAAGAGAAAAAGCTTATACATTGTATAAATACATAGGTATACGAACAGTTATAATGTAATATTTAGACATTAAAAATATGAACTTGGTGATGTGAAGAACACGGAATAGTATTTCACGTGTAGTGAAGCACCACTTTCACCCAAGCATCTCAAAGTTGTATAAATAACCAAAGAAACAGTAACTGACAGTTAAAAAGACAATCTTTTCAGAATCCGTTAACAAACCATTACATCAAGATTTATGTAACTTACACTATTGGTCTGTTAGAGGATGGAGCCTGGGTAATAACAGTACTAGACGTTGGTGATGGTATTGCCTGCTGAATAATAACACTTGAGTCAGAACTTGTAAGTAGTACGTTAGGAACCTGTAGCGATGCTGGACGAACTATTGTTGATGTGGGCTGTGCAGTCTGCTGCAGGGACACTTCCTGAGGAGAAACCAAAGATCAATCAGTTTGTAAAATACCGTTATACACCATTAATTCAGATCACAAAAGGAAAATAATTCAACAGAACACATCAGAAGTTCTCTAACATCTGAATCAGCAAGAAGAATCAGTCATACCTTAAAAAAATTTTTTTTAATCTTCAGATTAATTATTTCAATCACTAAAATGAAATTATTCCAGTGTTATTTTAGTTTTATGACCAATCCTGGCTCAATTTATGATAAGGTTACTATTAATATCCGATCAAATCTGATTATTAGTTAAATATTTTTATACCAAGAAACCCATGGTGCTGCATATATCTGCACCATCGTACCCACACAAATCAGAAAACATTTCATGGTGTCCTTATGAACATTTCAAATGCAGTCTATTGTTGCATATTTAAACTAAAACAAAATAGGTTTATTTTCTAGTAAAAAGAAAATAAACAATGTATGATCCTTTACACCTGTATATATGCTTTATAAACAGAGTGTTATGCAGTAACAACTCCATGGAATGTTATACAGATAGCTTTGCAAAATATTTGGGTATGCTGATACAGAGAAAATGATCTGAGCACAGGAATTGAATCTCCTTAGCTACAACTAGACAGTAGACACAACTCATTGCAATCCTTAGCTTAGCAATCAGGTAACACATATTTTGAACTGAACACAGTACAAGGAACCCAGTGAAACCAGAAAGGCCTTACCGAAACCAATGCCTTCCTTCTCAGGAAACCTTTCATGTGATCAGACTTCAGACTGTCTTTACATAGGACTTTTCCAAGTTATCTGGTATTTTCACACTAACTCTACATTCAAGGGCACAAAGCTCCAGTCTTGAGACTAGCTTATTTTAGTTGCTCTGCTGTTAGACAGCATTTCAAATAGAACTTCTCACACAGGTGTCACATAAGCTACACTGATTATCATTTGTTCTGAATTCAACTCAAGTTATTACTATTTATCAACAAAGCTTAAAGTAGTGGGGTCTTAGCCATCTTGGTTTCTGGTTTTTGTTTGTTTGTTTTTTGTGTACATTCCCTGGAAAATAAGCAAACTCCTCTGAGTGCTTTATACAACTGTATATGGGCTGGCAAACTGTGGGCTTGGAAAAAAAAAAGATAATGAAATTTCCTCCACTCTGAAGTTCACAGGCTAGATTTGACATCAGGGTTCATTAGTTCATTCATCTTTTTCCCTAAAGGACCTGAAAGATCCTATTCACAGTGACTGAGTTTTGGGAGAACAACAGAACTATAGCAATGAAGCCAAGAATATACTGGTTTTTTTTTGTTTGTTTGTTTGTTTTTGCATTAATATCTATCTAGCAAAATTATGTGTTATAACACTTGAACACAGTACCTAAGATTATGGATGAGTGCCCAGTCAAAGAAGACAGAAGTACAGTATGGAATTACAGAAAAGGAAAAGAAACAGAGAGAGTTATATTCTTAGGACAGGGTTAAACACTTCTTCACAAATGAGGAATTTGATGTACAGATCTTAACTCTGTGAGAAGAGCCACAGAAAAATCATAAAGGAGATGAACTTCTTGACTGTAAGAAATTAGAGGTAGGCAAAAAGGGAGAACATTTGCCCTGAATCTAGCAAGAGAGAACTGAAAAAATAGTATTGTGCCATTCTTCACTTGTTTCAGCTTCGTTTTCTCCTACCTGATGCTTCCCACTACTACCAGCATTGTTACTGCAACCAAGGAGCTTAGCAGTCACTAGAAAGTCTATTTCTACTGCAGGGCTCCAACAAAGCAACACCCATCTTTGTCGTATGTAGCAGAACCAACAGCTTTAAGAGGTGTGGTTTTTTTTTCCGCTCTTTCACCAGAAACATCTTCATACACAGCAACCACAAACATATGTACATATAAATATAAATGCAGATACATGAACACCACAGAATGAACACCCATGGCAAAGTAATACTACTTTCTATAAAAAGGTGGAAAAAACCGAACAGGTAGCTACAGTCACAGAGCCACGGTGTGTTACAGCTTTAAGAGAAAAATGCACTCATGCAGATATTCATACCCTCTCAGTAACAGTAGTACTAGAACAGACCCTTGTCTGTATTGGTCTGCGGGAGCAGTTTTTGAAGTACCTGTGTGAGCAGATGGGGCAATAGCTGCTAGAATACAACAGCCTAAGGAGAGAAGCATGCACTCAGAGGCAGCATGTGAAAGACTGATAAGCTCCAGAGGAAAACAGCCCTGTTGAATTTGTAACAACGGATAAACTCAGAAGAGCAGTTGAATCTGCACACGGTCACTGGGGTGTGCACAGACATCAACGTCAACACGCTGTATGATTCAGGTAACCTTCACAAACTTGGTGGCTGCTATGTGCAAGCAAAGGCTACAGGATTACATGTGGACTCAATGAAAGAATGGACGCCCTAAAGGACTTACCAAACAGCCACCTAACCTTCAACCACTACAACCTTCCACTTCTGAGCAAGCAGCTAGGACTGGCCTCCCAACTTCTGCTTCAACTATGTAACACTGTAAGCTACAGCACTGTGTGAATACTGGCTATTGATAACAGCTTAACTGTTGAGCATCCTAATAAACACTGACTATAAACTGAATCTCTTCCTAGATTGTATCTCTACCTGGAGAAAGGTAATTTGCACCTTTCACACCAAGCACTCCATGGCAAATGTATTTCAGCGACCATCAGAAGATCATTCTAGTAAAATCACTTAATTCTGAAAACAAAAACCTCACGAGCACACAACTCTTCCTATTAAATACAGCCTATCTTAAATAGAGTGCTTTGTTTAGAAGAACAGAAATGATCACCAAACATTAAAACAATAACATGTTTATTCAGTTGAAAACAAAGTATTTTCAATTTCCTCTTCTCACAGTAACACGCGTTAAGTTAAAATCTGGAAAACATACATGTGCTAATTACTTAAACAATGCTGCAATAACGTAAGCTGGAGATGTACTGGATCTACAAGAAACTGTCATTTTATCAACATATAAAAACCCACAGGCACACCAATCCAATAAAGATACTCACTGGGCAAAGAATTGTTCTTATGAAGTGTAAATTTTGTCTAAAATAGGACAGTTTGTAAATTCTGCTAAAGAACAAGGACAAAAAAAAAAAGGCAGAATCATGACCTTAAGAGATTTTACCCACCCGTAAAAGAAAAACAAGTTTAAGTCTACTCGAAGATATTGAAGATTTATTGAAAGGATCTCTCCAATCCTTTTATTCTTGAAACTAAAAACCACTGAAGTTCAGAAAATATTTTACAGAAGATAATTATATTTTTACATTTGTTTTCAATACTTGCATATTTGCAAGTATTTTGAATCTAAAAGCAAATATCATGCGATAACTTCCTAACGCAATCAATGAACACCTGGAATTCTTTATACAGAAAGGCAGATGGCCAGAACTACTGCTGTAATTGATTAGCACTGTAAGAAAACAAATGGTTTTGAAATAATTAGTTTAGGGAATTAGCTATCTGGCAACAAGAACAACAACTTGAGAAACTCTGTTGAGGGTCTCCTTTTAAAATATCATTAATAAGAAACTATGAGCTTGGAAACCCTCAAATAATAAGTTAAGCTTTATTTGCTTATTATTTTACAGCTAAAATGCTTTAGGTACTTGTAGTGGTATCTCAGTCTATTCTACGTAGAATAACAACTGTTACTGAAGCTTCGTGGAACTAAGGAAACACTCTCCCAGAATACTAAAAATAGAATGAAGTGTAATTTTCAAGAGTGTCTAAGAAATTCCTCTGACATCTACAAAGAAAATGAGAACCTTCTTACACGTACATTAACAGGCTGGGACCGTTTAAGACTACTAAAACATACTCAGCCAAGGAGATGGTTACAGTGGCATATATAATTTTAAAACCAGCTGTGCCCTGAAGAAAAGCAACAAACCTTCCCTCCTTCAACACACCTATAGAAGGAGAATATAAAAATCTAACTGAGAAAACAGCAACACTCTGCTCACATTTCTCAACTTCTGCAGGCCACATTCAGCAGCAGCATACTCCAAGCAGCACCCTCATCCTTGCTCAGCTTGTCTCTACAATCAGACATCAAAACAACATTAAGCTGCAGCAGCTTTTCACTTCAGTACTGTTACAGTGACAACACTGGAATTACATAATGAATAAGTTTATAAGCACTGCCAGGCATTTAGATACAATTTGCACTTGCAATGATGCTAATGAGATCCTGAACCACTACTGATAAATAAGACATTAATATTTTCTCCTGCCAAAACTCAAGCACTTAGAATAATTATCTGCAGACAAAAACAAACTAACCTCTCCAAACTATGAAATAAAGAAGATTTAAGATTTGGACTATGATCTGCTTGATCAAAGCAGCTCTTTACGTGTAGTCTTTCAAACCAGTTTTACTATTTTTCACTACATGATAGTTTTGATAAGCCATGATTACTCATCTTTGCTAATTTATAAAACTCAGCACAGCCTTCTGAAGACAATTCTCTACTGAAACTCCCTTGACTTTCTGTCACATACAGCGTCTGTTGGGAGGATAAGAGAAGCAGTGCAAGTGGAAACGGTAAACTGGATACAAAGAAACACTACCTTCACAAGAACAGTCTGGCACTGGAATGTATTAAGCAGAGACATTGTGCATTCGCTCTTTCTGGAGGTTTCAAGGCTAGACTGCACAAAGCCCTGAGTTTCTTGGTCTGGTCTCAGATCTAATCCCTGCTTTGAGCAGGAAACTGGAATAGAAACAGCTTAGGGTCCCTTTCAATATGAATTACCTTATAATCCCAAAAAAGCCTGCTAATTTTTGGAAATAAGGTATTTAAGTCCCTCTAATGCAGACTGCCCAATAATGATGCACATAGAAAACCTGACTAGAGCAACCATGTTGCTTACTATACTCTGCTCCTTATATTTTTATTTCCATTCCTACTTGATTAAATAATTAATTCATTCTGTTAATTTTGCTCAATTTTGTGCTCTCCAAGAGAACTTCATACGATGAAAACACTGCAAGTTAAGTATCAATCTTATTATCAAACTATTTCTTTCCACTGCTACCAGAGCAGTAGTTCTGAAATGGATTTAATTACAGCATCCTCTTGAGACAGACAACACCTCACAAATCCAGCCTTCAGGTAAACACTAAACAAGCACCTGCCCCAGATCATCAATGTTTTTAAAGTGTTTTAAAACAATATGTTTTTAAGCTTTGGAAACTAGCTGAAAAGAGTATGGATTTTGAAACAAAGTTTTCCTGCTTCATTTTGAAAGACTGCCCATTCAACCCCTGTACATTTTTACTAAACATCCCATGCTGCTGCACAACAATCCATGAGAAAACACAGGATAAACACAAAAATGTACACGTGGAGAGTCTCAAGCTACACTTCATTTGCTTTTTCATGACTACTGCCTGATGATGCATAAAAAAAAAGAGCCCAATTAAGACTTTTTTTAACATAGCAGCAATACTAAATCTGATTTCCTTTGTAGCTTTACTGAATTATCGATGTGAGGCAAATAGAAAATTGTGCTGAGCAAAGCTAACCAAAGAATTGAACAAATTAAGCATGTATCCAGGAAACGTGGTTAACAAAGGCTTTTACTTTCAACCATTTAAGTAGCGTGGGTATCAACGTGTACAAGAAACCTAAAGACCAGAAGATTCAGATAATGAATTCTAAAAAGAAAAAACAATCCTGACCTTTTCATCATTGGTAGTAGACTCTGGATGAGGTAAAGGACTATCTTGATGAGTCGTCTCTACAACAGAAGGTTCTTCAATTTTGTTTCTTATAATTGGTGTTGCAAGAGGAGACAGATCTAGAGGCATCTAAAAGTAATCGTGTAAAAAAAAATATCAATCACTAAAGAAATAAAATATGTAAGAAAGTATAAGTAACTAAGGAGAAATATTAGCCTTATTATAATAATAGTGAGGTGCTGATATCTTGAAGACCTTAATGCAGATGTGTTAGCAGCCAAGCCGACTTCTTCCAGCATCTGTATTTTTCAGTAAGACTTTGTGTTTATATTCCCGTTGCCAGGTTAAAATTTTTTCTGAATTTCTTTCCCAAGATTCACAGGAAAGTTGTAATTGAGGAAGGACAGAACTACTTTTAAAGGCTACACGTAGGACACCATCCTTCTACAAATTACATGACACGCCGCACAAGTGTAAAATCTTAACTTCATTTTCAAAGTAGAACAAAAGCTATAATGAACTTGTCATTTCAAACTCAGTACAGCTAATAATTATTGAAAAAGTTTTATACTGCTACACAGATAGTCCATATAGTCCAGATAGGACATATGAAATGCTGCAAAGAAATTCAGCTATAAAGATACTTAAAGCAATGTATTGACTACAAAGCCTGTACAACCTGTCTAACCTGTTGTCCAAATACCTTTGAAAGAGAGTTCCCCCAGAGCTCACCTTCCATTTATAATCTTCTAAGTGCTTTTTTTCTATTTCATTTCTAGTTTTTCTACTGAAGAAGCTTATTAAAGAGAAGGGAAAAATGCTGAAGGTGGAACCTTTTTTCACATGACAGCTGAATGTGAAACACTACAGAAAAAGCAAAACAGTTTAAAAAAATAAAACACCTTAGGAAGAATGCTATTAGGGTAATTTTTTTCTACCCCTTGCCATTCTTGTTTATTTATGTTACCAAAGATATCCAGCACAACCACGTTTCTTCTCGTCAGTTTGGAAAACTAATATCAATTCTAAAAGTTGTTGAAGTGTTCTCAATACTTTGCGATAACTATAACCTCCTCCAAGAAAGTGGTGAATTACACAGAAAATCAAGTCAGAATCAAGACCAGAATTTGTATTATCTTATGTATGATTTTATAAATAGTTACCATGCACCAATTAAAAAAGATTTGGCACAATTGTGAGCACAAAGCAAAGGTGAGTTTTCTCAAGAACACACAGAAATGAGTCCTATTCAGAAGTGTCTACTAAAATCTTTACTGAAACAGAATAACCAGACACTGATCCTGTAAAATCTATATCCATATGTATAAAAGAGACTTGATTTATTTTTTAATGTCACTGCCTGTGGAAGTTAAAGCATATAATCAGTCAAAAGTAAAATCAGAGTTCAGAAAAAGTCAGTGTATTCCAGTGTCCATTCTACTTACGTCAACTGAGGCAAACTACCCTTCAGAAAAGTAATCTTAAGTTAGCGCTCTCTCCATAGAAGACTATCTGTTGACAGCTGGCCAATGACTAATGGTACAGTTCAAAAGACAATATATAAAATCAAGTTTGCTTTTCTCAATTGAACAGCAGGACCAAAAAGAAAACATCTATAAACTTACTTTCTTAATGTCATCTTCAGAAGCCTTTTTAAACTCATTTTCAAAAGGACTTGCTAATTCATTGAATAAGCCCACTTCTTCACAGTTCTTCAAGAATCGAGTTGGTGTTGGTGTCTGATCTGAAAAAGTTTACACGAAGCACACAATTATACTTTTAAAATACTATTTGAGAACAGATGCATTGTAAATAATTTTCAGAGTAAAAGGAGACAGCACCAAAATACCAAGATATTGATTTGTAATTATATGAATATATAACTTTCTCTAAAACGAATCCAGGCTAACTAAAGAGCAGTCAAAAAAAAATCTGAATTTATTCAGATAATTATTCAAGAGCCGCAGTGGGTTTTAAGTTACAAAGGATTTCTTCTAACTTAAAATCAAGATGATACCAAGGAAATTTATAAAGTTAAGAAATCTGTATTTAGCCTACACAAAGATGACACTAACAGGGTTATTTATTTTAACTAGCTTTACAGTTGATGCATGTATTAAAACTTCAAGTTATTTAGCAATTCACTTCAGAATTACTTCACTTTGTTCAGAAAACTAAATGCATGAAAAGCAAGCGTGTTTTTGTACATTTGGAATGCTCTTGCATTCATGTAAACTGTTAGTTAGGGACATATTTTGAAGACTGGTTAAAAGAAGATTTGTGTTGATTTTCTCATGATGTATGCTCTAGTAACAATCTCAAAAGATGAAGCACGCAACAAAAAGAATGGTCGAGGAAGTGCTTTGATACAAAGTACTTCAGTGCATCTATTTGGAATGCAAGTATAAACCCCAAAACTCATGGTTGTAATGCTACGGCAGTTCTTTTTTCCTATCAGCCTTTTACAGAATTTGCTCATTTTCAGACAGAATTATCCTCTCATTCTTTGCCAGCCGACACCACATAGATATTAATAAAAAGCAGCTGCATTACAAAACATAGTGACATATGGCATTTACATTAACATACTTGGTTTTTGTAAGCCTACACTGTCATTTTCATAGAAAACTAGACTCTCGGTTAGAAACAGAGAAAACTGTTTCATTTTGAACAATACAGACAGGGGAAAGGAATAGATGATGTGGTTAAGGACACTGTTTTGCCTTGAGAGCATGCTCCTTTCTGCCTTGCAGGAAAATCAGCCACAAGGCATACTCCACCTGCTGGAGACAAGCAGTTTGAGTTTGCAGACCACTAACCCCTTACAATGCTGGAAGGATATCAAAGATTTCTTCCGTCCATGTCGACCAACCATAGGGAGCTTTTCTCAAGTGCCAGTCTAGCATACCAGATCACTTTGGTGAGCTAGCAGGCTCTAGTTCCAAAGGCAAGATGTACGGAAATGCTTTAATTTTTAAAAAAGTGCATTCACAGCTCACAGTTTCTTTCTTCTAATACTATGAAAATGAGAGGAATCAATGCTAAGTGCATGAAGCACAATAATAGGAGATGTGATATTGTACAAAAGACTTTATTGGCTCCTGCAATGCCTGTACAGTTGAGCTGCAGTTCTAAGACTTCTGGCACCCTGTTTACTACTGCCTGAGGTAGTTTCAAAAGAGCCTTTGTATAAATTTACTATGTAAATTCCTCTATTTCACTATTATAACCAGGTAATCTGCCACACAATAACTTCATCTAAAATACTATTAGTGTTATTACGTGCATCCTCACTAACATAACCTAGCAGTTATGACTACAGTTCATGCACTGGAATGTAGTTGCAAAGAGACAGAATGACAATATGGTTTCATTCTCACACACCTGATTATGAACAGGTTCTCCTTCTTACAGTTTAATAGTTAAGGACTGTGTTTAGAATATTAAAATGTAACTGCTCATGTAAGAGCAACTTTTTTTTGTCTGTTGGTCCTAACAAGTTAGCTTCTTAAAACCAAAATGCTCTGAAAATGTCTGAAAGTCTTTGCAACATTCATTTACACTATTCGACCACCATAAAAAACCATTCTGACTACAACTTCATAATTAGCATGAGCTGTCTTCATTGAAGAGCTTTAAAGTATATTGTGATCCATTGGCAATTACTTCTGATCCTGGACAAACAAAAAACTTACTTACAAATGATCATGAATCTGCCATGAATTCAGAGGTGGAAATAAAATAACAGTAGCTGGAATTCAAACTAAAAAGACTTCAAATAATTAAAACCATTGTTATCTTTTTCTAGTTACTAACTCCTTCTCCTACTTTCATCGCAGCATGTAAAAACATAATGTATTTTAAATTCCAGGGACAAGTAATCCCAATTAAACCGTAAGCCTTAACTATGGTACAACCTAGTGACAGACCTGCTAAGCATAGCCTTTATTAGTGTCGGTTCTTACTGAACACTTACTACACAATTTAATCGATTATTCAAGTACTGATATGTGAAAAATATTTAAACATGTATCAGATCTAAATAAAAGTTAAAAAACAGATTTTAACAGAAGTTAATAATACAGGAAAATATTTTCAAAACATTTTGCAGACAACTACAATGAAGAAAATATTTCAGTATCATAATGCACATTTACTCATTAAGTACAGAAAACAGACCAAAATGAATGCACATTCCACCAGAAAAAATGAACAAACTAGTTATAAAATTATATACTAACCAGCCACAATGACACTATCATTACGAGCCGGACCAAATTTCAGTGTCATCTCATGTTTATGTTTATGGACAGCCAAATGATCCTCATTGGTAAAACGCTGTGGCAGAAAGTTTTAAGAAATGTAATTTTGAACGTGAACACAGTAAGTACATTTCTACACAAAGTCACTTTCATAACACTTAAAGCAGTTGTTACTAAGTTAACAGACAACTCTTTGGAATATCTTACTTGTTGGTCAACAAACCAAGTACCAGCAAAAATATGATGAAACTCTAATGTTCACAGTAACCAAAGAGCAACAGTATCAGTGAAATGGTAGTATAAGTACCTGCAGTCATCAAAAGTCCATGATAACATTTCAGAGTGTCGCAGACTTCATCAACCACTAGCAAACAGCCGTTCGCTATGCTAACAGATCTTGGCAATGTTTAGTAATTGATTATCACTATTTGATATCTGTATTGTTTGGTTTATCACAATTATGAGAATTGATCTGTAATCACAAACACAGACTTACTGTATTTAATGGTGTAATAACAAAATAAAAATCTAACTCCTGCCCCTGACGGGTTACTATCTAACATGAAGCAGAGAGAATGGGAAATACTACTACATCATCAAACCACCAGAAGGCTGTGAATTACCAAAACTTATCAGCAATATAACAAGCTCCCAAGTTTTCAGAAGTATCCCAGCAGTGTTTTGCATACTTTTCCACAATTTAGGGTACACTCTATGAAGGAAACAGCAAGCAGACAAACTATGTCCTGTACAATAGATTTTTTTTTTCTTTAACTTGAAACTTGCTATGCCTCTTTGATTGTGGGTGAAGATAGTGATTCAGTTGAGATAATCTAAGAAAAGTCTTCCCAAAATGCACGTTTCTACATTCAATGAAATATTCTAATTCTTACTTTTCTTTGTGAACATCTGCAACCCACACAGAATGGCCTGGGTTGAAAAGGACCTCAAAGAACATCTAGTTTCAACCTTCCTGCCATGGGCAGGGTCGCCAACCACCAGACCAGGCTGCCCAGAGCCACATCCAGCCTGGCATTGAATGCCTCCAGGGATGGGGCGTCCACAACCTCCTTGGGCAACCTGTTCCAGTGCTTCATCACCCTCTGCATGAAAAACTGTGTCCATAATGTTTCTGATTTTTCTCCAGTCAGTTAAGTCACTCCACATATAATTTGTAAGAGATATCCACCAAGCATCATCTCTCAGAAAAACACATAGAAAGCTTAACTGACCTCCAAGTATTGTCTTTAGAATATTTATGTGAGAAAGGACATGTACATGTGGAGTTGACAGGAGATCTAAAAATGCGAGATTACTGAAAAACAGTGTAATACAGGCCAGGCTCTTCTGTTAGAACTCTGCTTGCCAAGGGTTCCAAATGTCACTATCCATAGCTCCCATGTCTTATCTCTAGAGACACCTTAAGGCAGAAATACTATTGTTCTATCACACTACGACTCAAACACATCTTTATGTCCTACTACGTGACAGACAGACTTATTTGGAGGGAACAGGATCTCTGTTCTACAGCATGATCTGGCATCTGAAGAAGCTTTGCCCATTCTCTGAGACACAAACTTCACTCTCCTCCTCCACTTGAATAAAGGACTGATGTAGACCCACAATGCATCTTCTGTGAGATACAGTTCTGACACAGCTTACATCAAAATGGGATTCAGATAGGACGGCGACAAACATGTTGCTTAGGAGAAGTTATTCAACTTCTACTACTCCAAACATAAAAGACACAGTAAGAAATCTGAGTCTTTTCCCACTCTAAATACCAAATGCTTCATTAATGTAACATTAATGCCGTCAGTCATCATAAAAAGCTACGTTTTCAGAGCAAGAATGAAAATATTTTGACCTCAAAATCCAAACCAATCCAAGTGCATCAATATAATGGAAAAAAAAATGCAGCTGGTTTAAGAAACTGGTTCTATACAAAGGCAGCAGGAAAGTCAACCTCATGCAGCAGATAATGTAAACTCACTCATTTTCAGGTTACTAAATTAAAAGAGTTAAGACAAATCTTAAGTGACCATCAAATCAAGCATTCATTAACTATTTTTTGTTTTCTGGTCATTTAGCACTACATCTACTGTTACTGAATACATTATATTAGAAGTACTAAAGGATTTTGTGGCATGCATAATCATAACACTTTCCTTTATTCAAAAATACATAAATAAAAATTCTTTAAAATATTTGCAGTCACCATAGATGGGAAGATTCATCAGTTTTAAACTACTGTGAAGTCAAAGAAAAGTGAATTTTTTAACAGACTTACTAAACACAGAAATCCTGTAAGTTTCACCGTGAGCTCCTCATTAAAGTTGAAATATACTGAAAAATGTTGGTTACCTGCACATTTATTGAGTGTGAATACATATACACATGCACACACACACTTTTTCATGTAAACAAAAAAGACAGGGCTAAGAAAGGAAATTGTCTTCATTATATAGTTAGTATACTTCTGAATAAATTGACAGTTCAAACACCAGGAATTCTTGCTGCCACCTGCTTTTCAGCAGAACTGGAAAACGTGGGTACTTTTTACCAGTTAAGTCACTTCTCTTCAGTCTCTGGAAATATGGTTCACTTTTTTACTTTTATTCAACCAGTGTTAATAACTTCGAGTCAGACCATTACCTGGCCACATCCAGGGGCAGTGCATAAAAAGGGTTTGTCATCACTCATATTCCACAGGTCGTCGTGCTACCTGTATTAAAATGACAGTGGAAAGCATTTTACAAATATTGCAACGAGTCATCAACATATCAAAATCCATGCGAAACTTTAATATTGTATAAGCAAGAACTGCCTTCTGACTGCACTAAGAATCTAAATACCTAGCACGTGAGTAGCATCTGGACTACAAACTCTGTAAGTTTGTAGCCAAAATGAAATAGAGACAGAGATTTTAAACGTGGGTCTCAGTTGGAAAGGCAAGTGTTTGTACATAATGTAATCCATTGCAAAAGGTGCATGAGAACATAGTAAGACAGTTTGTTACTGAAAGTAAACTATCTTGTAACAATTACTCAATTCCCTCCACCACCCGCCAAGAAAAGAACAAAGCAGCAGATGAATGAGTACTCAACGCCACAGTGCCAACAAATTAAAGTGGTTGATAAGATAGTTTTTTTCATAATCATGTTAAGTTTTTCATAATCATCTATTTTTTTTCCCATGCCAAGCAAAGCTAGTAGATAGCCCACTATGTACTCTTTTATAAATATAACTGCAAAACACATATATACTTTAATAACACCTCAGCTATACAACTGAATCACCAGGAAGCTAAAAAATATATAAGAATGAAGTAATGGATACTAACACTATTCTATTTTGTGCTGATTTGCTTACTCACCAAGCATACTGAAACACGTACCTGTCAGATTTCACATATAAATCTGTTTCATAGGGCAAACTATCATATCCTCCTTTTCATGGCAATGAACTGTAATTGAAAGAAGATATTAATTACTATGCTTGTTAAATATGCAATAAACCATGATTTTGTAAAGATAAGTGATATAATGTCCGATCTTGATAGTTCAACCAAGAAACACTACAGCTTTGCCAAATAAATGGTTTACCTCAACAGATCCACTTCTTAAATTTTGCCTTCTCTCAGGCAGTAAAAGCTGCTTCTACAATTAAATTTTTTGGACAAAGTACGTGATTCATATCTTTCTTGTAAGAAAAATCTAGTACCCTTTATATTTGAGATGAGAACTCATAACACTAAGGGAAAAATCCGTCCTCAAATTAACCTTGAAGCTACAAAAATCCTAATAGTTTCAGAGACTGTGCTGAGGAGAATTAAAATACTGAAGAACTAACTTGTTTTTTTCCAATTAATTTTTCCATAGCTGGATGCCTGCAACACATTTTTTCACCAAAGAAGTTTTACAAGCAAAAATGATCTTCACACTTCAGATGCCCTAAGATTCTAAAGCACGCAATGAAGCTTTAGGTAAAGCAGAGAATAAAGAGAAACATGTTGTTTATACTCACATCAGAGCAAGGGAAACAATTTCAGACAGATCTGCTGTCAGACTCTCCCTCCCACCTTGCTAAGAGCAAGACATTTCTACCATATACTCGGAAACAAATGCGGTCATCTACTTGGATCTTTCAGGACACCAGTACAAAGAAGTATTATAATTCCATCAACATCAACCATGCTTTATTACCTTTTTGGAAAAAGTGGTCAAGGTAGACCTAATAAGCCATGGACAACAGGTGTAACTGCCCTTCATCTCATCATGAACTCTCTGCTCCTGAACCATCTGGTTGGGAGTTCTCTCAAGTTCTTTCTGGGCTCACCTACTTTTTATGCTTTCCTGGTTATCGGACCTTAGCACAAGCCTTTCCTTCAGCCCCTTCCTTTCCGGGTTCTAGCAAACCCAAATTAATCCACTGGCATGGTAAGTCTGCTCTGACTGTGTTCTGCGTTATGGAACACTACTGGGTAGGAAAAGAGAAAGGAGAGTACATTTCTCAACTACATTCTCATGCAACAGGCAAAGCAGCATCGCTCTACTTTGGGAAGAAGGGACACACATGGGATTGCATCAACCTGTGCTGGACAGTGCACAAGATCTGTACGTGGATGCTGCGATGTCAGTGACTGAAAATAACAAAAGTTCAGGTACCTTGAACATATAAAAATATGATTTTGTCACATTAGAGATAAGTTACGAGCAACTAATCTCATTATTAAAGTTATCTTATTTTTACTTCAAGTAAAAAGAGGAGAAAAAAAAAAAGCACCAATATAGCTAACTAGCCAGGAGATGACAAGCACTCTTAGCCCCTATGTGGATTCCTCCCCCAAAAGAAACACATTCATCTTTAAGTATGGATATTTATATAAAGATTTAACAATGTTAATTCTGACCTCTGCTTGGCTTGATGAATAAATATGTCTTTGTGATTAACAATCCCAAGCAGAACAAATTCACCTCTCTCCCTGAAGAGTGGTCATGAAAAGGTGCAAGACTTCGGAAGCTGCTTAACTATCCTAAGAATACCATTTACAACTAGAGACAAAACAGTTCAAGTAAGCCTAGGCAAATCATCTAAGTCATAATACCTGAGAAATTCATATCTGTAGGGGGCACATTATCTGATCATTTTGCCTAACACTGAATAGTAAAAACTACTGCATAGAATTTTGGGTATTACTTTAAGGAGGAAAGCCCAGTGTCCTTGTCTATGGGCACCAAATAGCAAAGAAGCAAATCTTGGAAAGAGAGAGAGATTCCAGTGTCACTTCTAAATATATACATTCAACAGAATGAGGATACTGAGACTGAGATCACAGGCCAAGAAGAGATGAATGGCTGCCAGAAACTTTAGATTCTTTGGCACTAACAACTCAGGGAAACATTTATGTCCCACAGACAAGATGCCAAAGCAAATCACAGAGAGAGATTGCTCTGCCATTCCTTGCAAAGAATTCATAACCTGTTTGAAGTTTCTGAAGAGGTGAAATATTTATTGAACAGTTAGAACTACGAACATGGTACTATCAACACTGAAGAGTATTAATGCCACGGGCAACTTGAATATTCACGACTTAGGCTTCACGATTAAGGTTGTTCTCACTGAAGCTTCAGGATTCCACCTTTATATTATCTGGAATTTAAATGGACACTCAAAGGTCATCCCCTCAGAACACAGTACCTTTGTTCAGCTATGTAAAGCAGATTTTTTTTATTATTATTATGGGCTCAAACTAGCAGGGCAGTCTCCTTTAAGTCTGAAAAGGAATTACCTTTGTTAAATCTTGATCGTGAGGCAGCACATACTTAAATACAACTGCAATATACACACAGATACACACTATAAACAGAAAAGTTATTTCCATAACAGGTATATTATTTTTTTCCTAAAAGATGAAGATTTTGATTAATAATGGGGCACACACAACACTATATCTGTTAACACAGCTTACTGCAAGTCTTTGAAAGTGCATAGTATTAGTCTCAAAAATCTACAACACCCACACTGTTAGCTTTTTTTTTTCCTTAGGTCATAAGCTGTAAAGCTTTTCATGTCTGAACTCTTTTAAAGGAACATTACCAAAACATGCATTTGCATATTAAGCAGTTACCTGGCTTCACATTTTAGTTTGGGAAATCTGAAATTTCTGACACCCTACTTATAAAGAAAAAGAAAACAAAGCAGTGTCCTCCTGAATAACTTCATGGAGAGAAGTTGAAGGACAAATTCATATTCTGAACTCTCTATTACTTGTCTGCAAACTACAAGGCATTCTGAGAGATAATGCCTTTGTAAAGAGATTCCAACTAAGATCTAAGGAAAAAAAAAGTCTCCTGAAGTGCTAGATTTTTAGAACTTAAAAGAGAAAAGAAGTTCACTCATCCATTCCAGCAAGATCTTGGACATTACAAGTCTAAACAGAAACCGGATCTGACAAGATGGGAAAACAAAGGGCTCACATTCATTAGTCTAGCCACATCAGTAAGGATTGTATTTACCTGTTACAGAGACAAATGCAAAGCTCGCACCTAGAACAAAATTCTTCCATGCAACACTGCAGGCCGAGGGCCAAATGACTGTCAAGCAGCTCTGGGGCAGAACTTGGAACTCCCGTGGACAACAAACTGAATACATCAGCAAGCCACTTGCAGCACCAAAAGCTAACAGCATACTGGGCTGAATTAGAAAGAGCATAGCAAGCAGATCAAGGGAAATGACTGTTCTCCTTTATTCGGCATTCAGGGAGCTGCAGCTGGATACTGTGTCCAACTCTGAGCCCTTAGAAGCAAGAAAGACTACAGACTCAAAGAGAAACCGTAGTGGCCTCATCACATCTGGGCAGATCCAGATTCTGGGTAGTGTACAACAAAAGAATGAGACTCAACATCCAAACCTGAGCTTTAGAAAACTCCGAGTGATTAAGTTTATGGCCCACCACCTGAAACTGTACATGTAACATGTACATGTAAGGTTGTAACTGTACTACGTACATGTAACTGTGCTATGCTAAAACAAACAAGAAACAAACAAACAAAAACAAGAAAAACCAATACAAAAGATGTCCTTTGCCAGTCCCCTCTCTTCCTTCTGGATTTTTATGCGCTCTGATTTCAGAAGGCTGTTGGAGACTGACTGCTCTAAGAGAGACCACCACAACAAATAAAAAAAGTAAAAAATACCTTCTCCCTGAATAGCAAAAGAATAATGCACATGCCATCTTGACAAAAATGTTCCCCGTCCAACGCAACGAAAAATAAAGTATGTGACCTTCAAACCCAATGGCCAGAGATGAGTTATAGGCACTTCTGTTTGTTAACCAGGTAACAAGTGAAAAACCTTATCACATATAAGATAGCTCTTGAAGTGATTCAATTTGAATTTGAACCTCCAGTCTCAACTTTAATTCTTCAGATGAAACAAACACTTCAATTAAATAATTCTTATTATAGTCCACCGAAGTACAACATTCTTCTACAAGCCTTCTACCCTGCCTTCTCTCAGAAACATAGAGAAACCTGTAGATTCTCAGCATAATTCTCAGTGAGAAACAGTATCAGAGATGAACATGGGAACAGCAACAAATAATCTCAGCGATACCGACAGCTTTGGTACTTAAATCAGAATGCAGTCTCCCATTTCTGGTGCTCATTTGCTCCACATTTCAACACAAAGATAAACCAGAATGATGTGAAAGCATTTAAACGTCATACCACTTACGGAAAGCAAGCAATACGGTAAAATATATATTTGTAAATAAATACAATTGGTCAAAATGCATTTAATACAAAGCAAAATAAATACAGTAGCATTTACAAATAATGTACTGACACCTAAGGCAGTGTGCTTACTTAAAAAATAAAGGTGTTCCTATGAAATTTCAAACCAGTGTTAATCTAAACACGTCACAAAAATAGTTTCAACAACCATTTGTATATTTTTAATAAGATTTCAAGTAAATATCTGAAGGACACTTTCAAGACGCTGTTACTGCATCCTCTGAGGCCTGCCTGCAAGATACCTTCCTGTAGGCAGCTTGTAAAAGAAGGAAACCACAGACTTGACCAATGCCTTGATGGCTTATTTTAGTGGTGAAGGTTCTTTTGGTTTCTCTCTTAATTCCCTATACAGCAGGAGCGTGGAAATCTCAAATGACACCTCAACTCAAATTTTTTCTATTAGACATTTAAATAGTTGTTTAAAATGTATATATGCACATTAACAATCCCTGCAAAAATATCCCCAAATTTGCTGAGAAAAATCATTCACACATACCTATAAAGATTTGTCAGACTTGCTGCTAAAGCCTCACAACATTACCAAGCATGCTAGATGCCAAAATACCCTTACACCCTAATTTGCTCATCAGCTATGCAAGCTTACCCTGCAATTTCTTATTCTAAACCCTGTAGCAATAGACTGTTCTCTTGTAATTTCAAAGCTGACACAAACAGCATGGAAGAAGACACCCTTAAGTGAATATAGGATAGGATCTGCTGAGAAGACACAACTATAAACAAACGAAGTCTGGAAGGCAAAGAAACCAACAACACTACTTCATCATTCCTCTGCTGCACGGAAAGCAAGAAGAAACGCACATTGCAGCAAGCGTCAACCTATTCCTCAATTGGACAGCCCACGGAGGGCAATCTGAGCCTACCAGCTATTGTAATAGCTGATTAATCTACCACTGCTTGCATGCGTTGCAAACCCAAGTTTTGCAGCTTGGGTGACGACTTGCACACAGCTTCATCTCAAGAAACATCTATGCATTCTTGTTCAAAAAAAAAAAAAAAAAGAGAGAGAGAAAGTGGGATAAAACACAAACTGGGCTTTTGTCACAAAGCACAATTATGGTAGCCTGTCAGCATTAAGGCTCTCCTCAGTCTGTACCTCACAAAGCGCTTAAGTGAAAGCATCAGAGATGTATTTTTCTACAGATGTTTGCATTTTCTCAAGACTAATTGCGTACACTAAACATTTCTTCTTATTCTTTACATTTGATCTGGGATTGCACCCCTTTTTACTGCACAATAAACTCTGACTGTATATAGAGTTATTAACTCTTAGTAACCTTTAATGCAGATCTCATTGTAGTATGTAATTGCTTTCAACATTAGGGTTTTAAGATCTTACTTTAAACTTCCTATAAAAGAAAAGTGAAGCATAAAAGGGCAAGGGCAAGCATTTTCAAAGCCTTTATTGATTCACGAGTTCTACTCGAGGTGTGTAACTTCTTCATCAATTTGTTCGCATTTAAAGTCAAGTGGACTGAATATATTTGCACATTAAAGAATAACATTCTCTTAACGGGTACTTGAAGAGCACGATCTAATGATTTGCTTGGCCCTAAGCAAAAATTTTAGTAGAGATGCTTCTTTCGATTAAAAAAAAAACAAGAAAGAGCTGGTTTTGTTTTCCAAACTTAACCACTCCAAAATTAAGAGCTGTCTCTCCTGCAGCCAAGCAAGTCAATGCAAATCAAAATAAAGGGTACCTCTTATACTTTCGATACCTGACAACAGCATCGAACAGCATACATTTTAATCATCTCCCATATTTAATGCCAAGCTCTAAAATTTTCTACAGGGGCAGTCAGACTTGCAAATTTTGCATTCAGGAGAAACCAGAAGTTTGTGTGTGGAATTTACCACTTAGTAAAAAGTCAGCATTTGGATTTTAGAATAAAAGCCATCACTTCACTTACCTAGAAGGACTGCAACAACTTCTTTTTTTTTTTCTTTTCAGTTTCCTGTACGCAAAAAAAAGACAAGTGAAGCAGAAGTGGTGTAATTCATATTCACCATTACAAACCGCTTTCAGAATTGTTCTGACCGACTGCACTTCTGTTATGCCACCACAGAATTTAACATTCCTATTACACTAAAACTGAAAAATGAACAGACTGCAGGAGGAAAAAATTGAAGAAACAATCCTCCTTAAAAAGGAAGTAGAATCACTAGCAAGTAGATTCTGTAACAGAATGAGTAGATTCTGGAAGATAGCTATAGGCTGTAGTCCCGGGTTTTTAAAGGATGCAAACCTCAAGAACTGGCCAAGAGGAGAATGGGAGCTCCTTCTTCAACACTGCCACCGTACTGCTTAGTGGAGCGGTTGTTCCACTTCCTTGAAGTCACGCGGTCTGTTTCAGAGAGTTCTGGGGAGGAAGAAGGCAATGCCTGTTGCATCAAGCTTTCTTCTTTTAAAAGCAGGCCTAACGTTGATGCTGTCAGTTACCAGTCTGTAACTGATGTCTAAGACAAACTGAGGAAGGTATGGAATTCAGTTCAAATAACTGAGAGGGAGAATATCTGGGTAAGAGGAAAAACGTGTGAGAAGTGAGGAAGATTGACCTAACAATTTCAAATGAGAAGAAGAAGAAATCCACTGGCCAGATAGTCACATGCACATAAATAAACCAATGAAGTTACTTGGGTTTTGCTGAAGGAACAAGCTTTTTACATAAGAAGGGACAATTCTGGCAAACCAGGAGCACTGACGGAATAAAAGAAACGTCCCTAGACCTAACAATTCCTGCTGGCTGAATATGACAGCTCCACCGTCAGCTCCCTGGCTTGGATATTTCTCAGAGGGGCTTGGATTAGTGGAAGCTTGTGCTATGTGAATACAGCTCTTACAGACAAGTAGAAAGCCAGGAAACCTCAGAAAGCACATATACAGGAATTAATATTCCCGAGATCTTTGTGCAACTTGTTTAGCAAGATATTAGCTTTTATGCCTTTACCAGCTCAATTACCTAAGTTTGAAAGTTTTAATACTGTCCATCAACCTAACAGACAATTATAAATCTAGTCTTTTGCAACTTCATTTTCAGCAAATTTAAAAAATCTTAATAAAGCTACCTCATTTTTACAGATCGCATCCTTTGAGTACATAACTGCATACAGTAATTAAGGGTTTGATTTTAAATCCTTAAACATACCAAGGACTATGCCACTGAAGCACTCTCGTAGCTCATTAAAACAGTGATGTATTTTTTTTCCTATAAGCAACAAGGTAAATGGCCACTGGCACTCACCCAGAAATGGAAACGCGCTATACTGTTCCCATTAGCTTACTGAAGACAAACTCCAATCTGAACTAGAGCTAATAGAAAAGTTCTGAGGTTGAGCTCCTGCTAAACAGCAACTGACACAAAAATCAATCAGATACAGTATGGCATCAACTTGAAACAAAAATATGAGCTATTGCATAGTTATAAAATATCGACTCGTATTTCTATCACCAGCTATATTCAGTGTCTCAGAGTGCTCCCTATTGATTTGAAACAAATATACTTAAGTTATGCAGGAGGATATGATAACTTGAAGTCTATTCATTATTACAGAGAGAAGTTAATGCTACTGAATCACGTTTACTCCTCTAAAAACAATCAGTGCGTTATTTCAATACAGAAATTCCAAATCGTTTTTGAACGTTGCAAAAATAAGAGAACTTTAAATGTCAGTAAAGGTTCTTGGAGCTTTGAATGTGCATTTGTAAGTTTATAAAGATTAGCGGGGGGTGGGGGGAAATAAAGAATAGCTGATGAAAGGAATTTTAGGCAGTAGATGGACCCAAATTAATAAGATGAAAAACACCATATTTCAGGCTGCTCAACGCTGTCACAAAGCCATGAGAAAAGTAGCATGAAAACAAAAATTATTCATAAAGTTATGCATGATTAATTCAGGACCTGAAAGCACCTTATGTTACGCACTGCACAGTTAAGAATCTTCTGGAAAAAGATGTACCAAAGGTGTTTGTATTTCTAGAATTCAAGTCAGGATGGAAATCTGACTACGCAATGAGGAAGATCAAAGAGCCAACTAGCTGATCAGGTGTTAGCATGCACTACCAACTGTAAAACAAACACACCCCTGAGGTTTTTTGAAAGCAGCTTCACCCCACGTGCACGTGAAGTTATTTTTTATTTATTTCTTTGGATGCATTACAAAAAGCAGTTTATGATAAAGTTGCTGTTTTTTTGGTTCTTGATGGTTTTTTTTTTTTTCAGTAAGGCTTCAATTGGTAAATAAATAAAAGAGAATCCAAGTGAATGCCACTAGTGTGTGCCTCTGAGGTGATGCCTGTAACCAGACCTTCATTAATGGACAGCAACTGATATTTCATTAGAAGACTGAAGACACTTCTACCTCACTGGAAACCGAAGACCACAAAGTTTTCCTCATCCTATAAACCAAAGTTGAACAGAGCATCCAATGCAGTCACAGCAGTTACTGAACCTTAACTTCAGGCACATCTGCTTTTTCCCCCTCCCCTTTCTTTTTTTAAATCAACTCTGTGTGCCTTTACACTCAGCAACAGCTCGAGAAGAGATTCACAGCCCTGAGTACAGTGTGACAAGATGACGACAAAGACATTCTAAAAGGCACAAGAGAAAACCGTAGGAGAAAATTCACTTTGCATTAGCTGCTTGCAAACCAGTGGATGAATCACAATTTCCAGCTCTAGTAGAGTTTTTTATCCTACACTGAAGCAGGTGACAGCATCTTTATTTGTAGAGAAAGATCGTTTCTGGAAGAAACTAGCAACGAAAAGCAAACGAGTGACATAGGTACGGGGTGAAACAAGGAAACGCACTGATGGAACCCCCTCCAAACAGAGGGGTGCAGGAAGACTGCAGCACGAACAAAGCTGCAGCAGCACAGCACCTGTACCCCAAGCCCACAGTCACACAGCACGGGGGCATGAAATATCTGTGCCTGAAACACCGTGCAACCATCAGTGCCTGAAGGCCCGCACTGTGCTACTTGCTTTTAATCCTCTGACAGCTTCGGAGACCTTTCATCAGGACAACCCTGGAGCCACAGGCACAGGCCGCGGCCCCGCCCGCACAAGAGGCGCTCGCCCCCGACCCCCCCCCACCGCTGAGCCCGGGCGCTGGACGCAACCCAAGGCCCCCCGGAGCCGCGGATGGACGCGGAGAGGCCTCCTCGGGGCCGGGGCTCAAGGCGAGCCCGGGGAAGCCCCCTGAGGCGAGGGCAAAGCCGGCGCAACCTCCGCCCCGCCGCCCCCGCCCGCTCGGCCCCTACCTGCGGCGGCGCCGGTGCCCTCCCGCCCGGCTCTAGGGGCAGCGGGAGCCGCAGGCCGCGGTGGGGGAGGGGGCTGCGGCGGCGCGGAGCCGCGGCGCCATATTACCGCCTCCCGGGAACCCCCGCCTACCGCTCGGCGGGGCCGCTCCCTCCCCTCCGCCCTCGGGGCGCTCCCCGCGGCCCGGACCCGGGCGCAGCGCAGAGGGCGGAGCCGGCACCTCGCCCGGCCGTGCCGCGCTCCTGTTTACAAACTCACCCGGGAACGCGGGCCGCGCCGCACATGAAAGGCCGGGTCCCCCACAGGCTTCCGTCACTTCTCGCGAGAGCACCGCCGACATCTCCGCGGGCCCGGCGGAACGCAGGTCACGTGGCGCAGAGGGGCGGGGCGAAGGGCGGGGACGCCGCGGATTGGGCGCCGCCGACGGGGCGGCTGCGGCTGCCTGTGTGGCCGGAAGCGGCGGGTGTCTGGGTGTGGCTGCGGCTAAGCAGGTGCCGCTCGGTGCGCACGTGGATGGGTGAGCACGCCGAGCACGGCGGCGGCTCCGAGGAGGAGGTGGGCGTTACACTTCCGTCCAGCGTCCAGAGCAGTCACAGCCCTACTTCTTCTTGCCAAGGATGAGTGAATGTGGCCAGCTTAACGTTCCAGCGGCCACATCTGGACAGCACACGTGCGAGGACAGCCAAGCCAAACAGTGCTCCTTCCACAGCCCGGCACGCTGTGCAGCACGGCTCGGAGGACTTGCACAGAAACAAAGTCCTGTCCTGGAGGGAGCTGCTGCAAGGGGCTGTGCTCAGTGACACTGCTCCAAGCACGTCACAGCCAAGCCTTGGGATAACCAGACCTTGCATTCAATTCAGATTTCTAACAACATAAGGCACCTAATAGTATGAATATCAAAAATCTTCCTGAAAAAAAACCCCACAACACCATTTACTTTAAGGCAGAACTCCTCATAACTTAAGTGTTGTGAAGGGCTCAAATGGGAGATACTGCAGAACGGAAGAGATCTCAGTGCTGTGCAGCTGTAAGCGTTCCTCACAGAGCAACTGAGAGCCACATAGGAAATAGGTAGTCTTTAGATTCAGATCTACCACCGCATGGCAGCATCAGTCCTAAACTTCAGAGAGATGCAAGCTCTGATGTAAGCCCTTATAGAGAGGATCGAGTCCTTTCATATAGCTCACTGCTGCACAATCACAGCTAAAACCCATCAGAAGAAGCCAATGACATTCGTCCACACCTTTACAGTTGTTTCTTCTGAGGAACACCCCATGTGTTTTTATAAGACCAAAGTGACTCAACCATTGAAGTGATCAACCAACTGGTGAAAGCAAGGGAAAGTGGAGGAACAGAGAGAGGGAGCCCATGTGCCCCCAAAATCATCCAGGTGTGAAAATCCACCTATCAATCATTTACTATATTGTCAATGAGGACAACATTGCCAATGAGGAAGATACTTTCCTGCATGAAGGTTTGTTTCTATGCTTTTTAAGACCATGATTTGTCTAACGATGAGAACCAATTCATCCAAATTTAGCATTACCTAACAGCTATTTTGGACCACTTTCAGCAGTATAGGAGTGATTTAAAAATCTGTCACACTTGGGGAGATGCTGCTACTAAGACAGGTTTCATACATGAAGAATGTTCTTCATACAAGGCTGATCATAGGGATCATGCTGACAGGGTGAACCACAATGGCAAACACAGGATGTACATTCAGCAATTGCCACGACTCGGACAGCTTTCTTATTGAAGTTCCAGAATAACAGTTAGCCAGAACTTCTCCCTACATTGAACACACAGCTAAACTTCATCAAAGTCTCATCACACACAAAGACAGATAAGCTTTAGGTTGGAATTCTAGTTATCTCCCTTTCATCCCAGGCAAACACACTGCATTTCAGCTCTGTAACAGCTTATGAGAATAGATTACTGTATTAAAAAATAACCAACACTGTGTGAGCATGACTACAGATGATAGCTACAACATGCATTTGTATTGTACATTTACCTGTATATTGCACTCATCAGATAGACAAATCAGTTTCTCCATATACCTGAGGTCAGGCTACTTACAGCTCATAGCAGATAGCTCCCTAGATTTAATTCCGTAACAGCAAGAAAGCAAAGCCTGTAAGCTTGTTCACCTTCTTCCAAAGGTCAGTTTGTAGTTGTTGAATGATCAGATTATTTAATATTCAAAGCCACCCAACCAATAAGCATGCAGTGGCACACAGTACATTGCTGTAAGTGGAGACAACACCTTAAGTGCATTAAGGTCGTTAGAAGATCGAAAGCATGAGAAGCAAAGCTTGCAGTGCAGGCATTTTGTTACTGGAAGTGCTTGGATCCTACTATTAAAAATCAGGTAGATGACAAATCTATACTAAATTAGGAAGCTGGACATTCTCCCTTTTAGTTAGGTAATGCCAAGAACGCTGTAGTTAAGAAAGAGTATAGAGTCCATGTGCCACAGCTAAAGGCTTTGGACCAATCTCAACCAATTCAGTTCACCCTGGATACTGATCAGAACCAAGTAGAAAACTTTTACTATGGTGATCAAAATTCATAGTGGAACTGACAACAGATGTAAACAGAACTTCCTTACCACTGTTTGAGGATTGTTTAGCTCATTCTACCATGGGGTGCCAAAACTCCCTGTGTGCCAGCTGATCTGGGGATTGGGGGGAGTGGAGAACATGAAGTTGTGCAAAGAAACAGCTCTGCATTTACCTGAAATAGGTAAAGGAACAACACCAGAAGTGTAACTTCTCACACTGCGTCAATGCATCCTTGGATTTTCCTACAATTAGTCACATTGATTTTACCAAACAAGTGACATTCCCACAAATATTATGCTTGACTTGAAGTCACTGTTTTGAGGGTCCTACACAGTATGTCACTATCACAAGATAAAATCATATCCTTATAAGAAAGATAATAAATGCAAGCAACAGGTTGACAGTTAAAGTCGTTATCTTTAATGAAATGACTTTGGAAATAGCATCAATTTCCACGACACCAACATTTTGGGAGTCCCATAAAATATGCAGGATTACATTCCAATGCCAATAGTACAGGCAGATCTCCTTTCACATGGCAAATAGGATCAAGAAAGCAACCATCAGACAGAAGAGACCCATAGCTTCAGACAGGGCGAATCCCAGGATAGCATATGAGAACAGCTGCTGCTTCAGAGAAGGATTTCTAGAAGAAAGTAAAGGTGTAATGTATTTTTAGCTTTAAGAAGTTTTTCATACTCAGCTTAATGTTTCTCACAGATTTACAATCTCATACTTGCCCTTACACAGATTCTATAACAGGAAATTCAGTAAATCCAAGCATAAGCTTTTTATAAGCAAGAATTTCATGGAAGACAAGTGACTTTGTTATTAAGTCTAGATCCAAATTATGCAGGTTACACATGACTTTTCCAAGTAAGTACAGCTCTTATGATTACATTCACCCTTAGCATTTACTTTCCTCCCGTATGGGAACTATTAGCACTACTATTTTTAAGTTGACTTCATATCTTTGTCATTACAACTATATTCTAAGGAAGCTGAAAACATTAAGTAGCTCACAGAAAAATCCAGGAACTGAAACCATCTAGACAAAATAAGTATGCAACAGATTGTTAATTAAAAAAAAAAAGCAATGCATTTCTCCAGGGCAAGGGGAGGACTTCTCAGCATAGCAGTATGTAGTAGTAGTCCACAAACTTTTACTGACATATTCACGCCTATTACAGAAGGGGAGACATTCGTTTTGAATGAAAAGCCACTTATGTTTCTTAAATCAAAAGATGAACTTACTTGTTTTCATCAGGGTTTTTTTAGAAAAACACCTTTATTACGACACAAGACTTAGGTCTTAACTGCTAGAGAGAATAATGAAGTAATGTCTGTTTTATACAGTTCCTCTTTAGGACATCTCCCTTCTTCTAGGGGAGAATCTAGGCTAGATTTTGAATTCAGTTCAGGAACTGAATGCTGGAACACTGGACTTCGATGACAAAAGCACTGATCAAGACTAACTCTTTTCTTTCATGTCTCTTCCCCATGCAGACAGTATGAAGTTCCAAATTTAACCACAGAGCCATCCTGTTGAATATACTGCAGCTTCACACTATTCCATTTAGCCATGTTTAACACTAGCAATTATTAACAGAATCTATCATGCCTCTGTCATCCTCACTACAATTTAGCTTACTGGGAATGCTGCATCAAGATACAACTGCACGTAATTCAACACTTGTATGCGAGAGATGGATTACCTGGCATAGCCAATGATTAGACTACCGAAGACCGTTCCAATACCAGCACCAGATCCAGCCACACCTACTGTGGCAGCACCAGCACCAATGAATTTGGCAGCAGTGTCAATGTCCCTGCTGACAGCACTAGTCTGGAATTCTCTAAGTGCTAGTTGGGAGACAGCGTTTTGGGCCCCATTAAGTGTGGATTTGCCCTAAGAAAACAAGACATGAAAAAGTAAAACATTATATTCAGACACAGACGATTTTTCATGATACAGCACTATCTCATAGTTACAAAAGTTGCATTAGAACCAGAGCCTAGTTACTCTTGCAAGCGATGAGACTATAGGAGTTAAAGACCAGAATGTTACCTGTTCACCTGACAGCAGTGAACATAAAATGCAAAGGACTTTTATTGAATGAAACAGCAGGTCAGCAACAAGTATTATTAAAGGTTGGAGTTAAAGCAAGCTTCAGAGCAGAGATATTTGCGTTAGTACAAGTGAACTCTAGGTTGAGAACATTTAGGCTCACCAGGTAATTTAGGAAGATACAGAATTTTGTTTATAAGGTACCTCTCCAGTCCTGACCTCTGGCCTAGAAAACACAGATGCTGAAATTGGTCTGTACAAGATTCTCGATCCAGCGCGGATCTGCAAGAGGAGGAAAAAAGTTAAGAAGTACTTGGCTACAACTGTCCTCATGGGATCTTCCGTAAGTTATTAAGGCTATTATCTGCTAAACCACTTGCCTTATTAGAATGACAACCACCTTCACCCAGCCAGATATACAGAAGAGCACACTGAAGCAAACTCCGCATGCAATTGGATAGCACTGTTTTCCAAAGCCATTAAAGCAAATAGCTACGCTATTCAGCGAGCACGCAGCACACTGAGAGGGAAGGGACCAAATCAGCAGCCACGTAAGAGCCAAACAGACGGGCAGGCAGCAACGTATGTTTTAGAACGGAAAAGTAGAAGCCACCAAAATGAATTCCCGAGCCGCTAAACGCACAGCCGCGGCCCGGGCTGGGAAACGCCGCGAGGCGCAAATGAATGAAGGCTCTCTCACACGAGGCCTGCGCGTGCCCTTGGGCTGCCAGCACTCTAAGGTCACAGCGGCCCTCGCACCAACTGCTTCCTGCAGCGGAGCCCTGCCCGCGCCACGCGAGCGGAGACGTTCTGCAGCGCGAAAGGACGTCGCGAAGGAGAAGAGCCCCTCGTCTCTCAAGGGCGAGAAGCCCGGCCCCAAGCGGGCCGGGCCTCGGCCTGGAGTTTGACCTAGAGCAGCGCTCCGGGCCCAGCAGCGCCGCAACCCCCCTCCCCCTCCGCGCCCCTCACCTTGGCCGAGGGCCCCACCGAGGATGCGGGAAGGAGACCGCGACCCCGCGGCCGAGAAGCCCCCGCCCCGCCTCGGCCCGAGGGGCCCGCCCGGCTCGGGCGCCCCGCGGCAGCCCCGCCACCCCGCGGCAGCGCAGGCGGAGTGGAAGAGCGAGCCCGCCCGCGGGGCCGGGGGCGACCCACTCACCAGGGCGGGCGAAGCGGCGAGCTTGGCGCAGGCGAACATCTTAGCGGGCGGGCGGCGTCCCCGGGGCCACGATCCGGCGTCTCTGCGAAGAGAGGGAAAAGGTGAGCGGGCCGCGACGACGGCGATGGGGGCGGATGCCGCGGCCGGCGCTCACCCTCTGCGGCTGCCGCTCCTCAGGGCTGACGGGCTGAGCGCGGCTGTGCGCAGGCGCGGCGGGACCGGCGGCGGGCGCCCGGATGCGGCGCGACGGAAGAGGAGGGAGCGGCGCCAAGGTCACTTTATGCCGACGCCATTGGCAGCGGCGGGGGGCGCGAGCCTCGCCACGCCCCCCGCTTGACCACGCCCCCTTTAGCCACGCCCCTTTAGCCACGCCCCCTCGTCGACAGCCCCCTCCTTCGGCCGCGCCCCCCGCCCGCTCTGAGCTCCCCCCCGCAGGGCTGCAGGCCGCTCGCTGCGCGCTCTCTGCCTCCGGGCCCTCCCTGGGTTACACGGAGCCCCAGCGACCGAACAGCACAGTTCACATCTGCCTCTTGCATCCTTGTTGGGGTGTTCTCCCATCCTCCAGCTGACACCGTGCCTTCCGTCATCGCGTACTTTTCTGTCGGCTCCCACAACCAGGCTGCAGTCTCACCGGTGCTGTACGTTTTCTGTCACGATTCCCACTCTGGAACGCTGTGCAAAAACACATTCATACGCTGCTTGATCTGAGCAGCATCAACACCACCATTAAGCACCTGTTAATTGTTGCACTTAAGGCATAACAGCTGATGCTACATTTTACATCCAGCTCAGCTGTTGCTTTTGGGAGGGGTCAGATGAGCAGTTATTGATCTCCAGGGTCCTCACTCAGCTTAATTCAAGCAGGTCTCCATTAAAAAGGGCTTCTGTTAACCTCACTCTGTTTCCTATCTGTATAAAACGCTGCTGGGTCCCCAGTGAGGTGTACCAGAGAACGGTGCAATTTGTTTGCTCAGCGTGCATTTAAAACCCTTAAGTTCTACAGGGAGTTGGGTCTGGCGTGGGCATCTCACCTATAAGCTGGCATTTCTGGCTGAGGTGTGTGGGCTGGCTTCTCTCCAGGCACAGACTAACGTTGTAGAGCGGGTCAGAAGAATGCATCTAGAAATCCAACAAGCCACGTGCTGTACAACGTCAAATAAACGGCTGTGGCCAGAGTGCTTTGCACCAAAGGCTCTGTCAGTATCCTACGTTCGTAATTAATAGCTCACAAGAGATGGATGTCAGTTGATATGCGCCGAAGGAGAAATCTTGTCTAATCAGGAGAAATCCCACTGTCCAAAGTCTAAGTAGGCAGTTCTCTTAGATCAGAACCTATTCTTTGGGGTTAATTTTTACCTCCCGGAGGTGATTAGTGCCTCCCAGCATGTCACGCACTCACACCAGTCTTAAAAAAAAAAAAAAGACTGCTTTGAGGAAGAGATGTGTCTGGAAAACCACCATATTCCAATAGTCCTTACCAGCTGGAAGAGCACCAAAGGGTAAAATGGGATCAAAAGCCTCCTGAGAATGTCCTGATGTCTGTGAATTGCTTTAAAATGGAGAATGGCGTTACTGCCTCAGGGTGAGCTGTCCAGAGCTTCTGTAGTTATGCAGGACATTGATTGCTACTGATGTATAAAGTCAGGGGTTGTCGCTGTCTAGCCCATGTTTCAGCACACAGTATCTCACACCTCTCCCATTTGCTCCTGTGTGGTCGACTTACCAATCACAACTAACAGATAACGTGAGCAATAGCTTGTGGGAGGAAGCTATATAGAGCAGAATTAATATGCTGTGGGATATTTAAAATGACTTAGCTCTGGAAAGAAGGAATAAAGCCATTATCATATGGCTCTGCTGTAAGTAGAATTTCTCTTGGTAGTATGCTGTCCAGACCCGTTTGCTTTATTGAATATCAGCTGTTGGCAAATCCTGCCATAAGCAGTGCTGGCAGTTTTAATTGCTGACTTGGCTGGATTGGAAGTGATGTTTCACACGAAAGCAGACAATAGAAGTTTGGGGTTTTTTTTTTCTTTCTTTTCATCATTGTAAAGTTCTCTTAAACACAGAAAAGGGAGAATCTGCTTCTTGAGTGATCTTTGTGCCCCAGAGTACTTACCCAAGCTATTTTTTTTTTTTTTTGCTTAGATTCATTTTCTTTTAGTCTCAACAGCTCTGTTCAGTGAAGAGCTGAAGGCAATTAATAACATAGGGCTAATTTAGAGCATTCTGCTAACCATTCATTGATTATTTTAACACCACAGTCCTAGAAACTGATGGCATGAACTACAGAACAAAACAGCAGACCGTGTCTGTACTTAGCAAGACTCTGGATGTATATGAATCCTATCAAGAGCTCTAGTACGATTTGAATCAAAAATCACAGTAATCCCAGCTATGTCATTTTTGGGTCTCTAAGATCTGCTTTAAATTACAGAATGATTATATGTATATGGTCTACTACTACAGTAGCCATTACACATCAAAATGAAGAGTCGTCGAGAAGAAAACTACTCTGCTACAGCAGAAACTGAGCAAAGGAAGATGTCCTCACCTTCATCCTACTTACTGGATTCTGTTGGAAAGTGAGACCAAGGCTCCAAAGCAGCCCTACCCAGAAATGGGGGTAGAATCACTCTCACCCTGGACAGTAAAACCCTGTTGTCCCGCATTCACGTCCTGCTGGTTGGTTTCAGGATGCTGTATGCCAGTAAAAATATTCAGTACCGCAGCCACTTTTATAACTCTTTCATAAAGCCCAGCATGGCATGTGGAGGAAGACCTCAAAAATTCATTTTTTATGTCAAGAAAAAATATGAGTTTTCTGAGATAACAACCTGATTACGTATTTGTATTTGCAGTACACAATGCTTAACAGGTTGACAAACAGTTTCACTTTACGTTTCCCATCTATTAGTCCACATGTGTTACGGTCGCCACCTTCAGGTCACATTTTCATGTGTTTAAAGATTGCTATCAGGTATCTACCCAATATTTCTTTGAATTTTGCTGCTTTTCATCAGAAATCATCTACTGATATTGGATCAAATTATTTATTATAAAGACGAAGAAAATTCAAAGCCTACGGAATTAAAGTGTCTCTTAGAACGAGAACTCCTGTAAGTGAGGTGTTTTCCTCAGGTGATTCACGTGTTGCCCACGGATGGTTCAATCTGTCTCTGTGCTGTGCTGCAAAAAAAGCCTAGCTGATACCTGAAACGGTCACTTGGGTGATTGGGTAGCACACATAGATACATTGCTAGATTACAGTGTGTCACTAAGATTAGAGTAAGCCCAGCAATGCATTAAACATCTTTTCTAACAGAAAACGCAGTTCAGCTGTAAATTGGCAACACTGACTGCATGGTTTAGAGCGCAAAGCTGGCAACACAAATACACCACAGATCCAGAGAACAGCACAGGCAGCTGAGATTTTGGCTGCAGTAGAGGCACCGATTCCAAAAGTACCCATCAACTTTGGCTGCTGAAGTTGAAGACGCCATAAGCAGAGAAGTGTTTCACCAGTGGGCTCTTTTGGAAGCATGGACTTTCTGTGTACGGAGAATGATCAGATTCATAGTTTTTAACAATATTACCTAAGCTGTTTGTAAGATTTTGTACTTGGTGCTTCTCAGAATCATTTGGCTCTGGGCATGTGTTTGTGGGGGCTATATTTTTGTTGTTGGTAAGGTGAAAAGAGAAACAGAAAAAGTCCTCAGAAACACAGCAATTACCAATTTCCAGTTAGGGATTAAATCAGTTTTTGAATAACTTATAATGTATAACAATAAGTGACTCTGGGCTGTTTCTCCCTCTCTGCAGAGTGTAGATCCAGCTTATAGTCCCTGGTGGGAGGGAAGATGGAATCATAGCCATTAATGCATGCAAGATTCACCTGCTTAATTGTAAACGACGTACCTCCCCAGTACGGGTCTCAATTCTCTCATTCTTGCAGACTGCTTTGGGATCAGTGCCCAAAAAGAAGCGATAAAGACAGAACATCCATTAACATCCCAAAGCCCTGGGTCTGATGGCCCAGCAGAAAGCCTGTAGGATGGCACTGAGCCTGAGCCTGGCCCTGCCATGCTGCTGCCAGTCTGAGCCTGCGGAAATAGTTGTTCACTTCAGCTGGCAACTGCCGTGCTTTGCATGGCTCAGGCGGGCTATTTTTAAATAGCCGTAATTAATTTTGCTCACAGCTACAAAAGAGATCATATATTGTTATGTCCTGTACCTAAAGCACAGGAACTCAGACAGCCCGCCCTGCCTGCATCCTGCCCCCGGTGCTCAGACCCGAGGCACACACCAGTCCTTGGCACGCCTGCGCTCGGCCCCATCTGCCGTGCTGGCCCTGTTCCCACTCAGAATTAGCTATGCCAATTTCAGCAGGGCAGAGGTGCTAACCAAACATGGCTTTAGAGGGACAGCTTTCAGAGCGCAGTGAGAGCCATTCCTTTTGCCAGCAGATCCCGCTGTTTGCAAATAATTCCAGCTTAAGGCCACATGCTTCGTTACGTGGGATCACATCTGTAGATGCTTGGAGGCATTATTAAAAAAAAAAATTAAAAAGAAATCAACAAATGTCTTCAGTATTTCTCTTTCAGTTTGGCGTGGTGCTTGGAATTCTGCATGTGGAGAGTGCTCTGCTCCTTGTTAACAGGAGAGAGCCATCAGCTGCTACGTACTCCGTACTGCAGGGCCCTGCAGCAAAGCGGAGGCAGCAAACTGCAGGAGCTTAGCAGAGCTGCACTGCTTTTTCCAGCAGCCCTCAATTGCTTTGTGCCTGAGGTCAGGATGACAGAGCATTGCCTTTTTGCACTGCAGTTTTTGCCTTTCCTGATTCTGGACAAATTTGCAAAAGGCATGTCTGAGCCCCACCCGATTCCAAAGCAGCATGCATATAAGACAAAATTAACGCTGCTTAGTTAACAGTTTATCATATAAAAAGAGTCTGCATATGACCTATGAATACTATAATAATATATGATAACATTGACACCGTAGTAGTATATTATAGCTGCACCTGACTCCTTTTTTTTCCCCCCCGAACAGGTTACTTGTGTTAGCAGAATTACTCTATGAAGCCAGAAATGACTTAGGAAAGTGCAAAATCTGTTCCCAAGCTTCACCACCACAGATCACCGAGCTCAAATTTAAAATACAACCTTATAGCTAAGAATATTTTGCCCAGAGTTCTCCAAAAGGACTTTCTGGAATAAGATAAGATTTGGTGCAGGTAATTTCCAGGCAGACTTCTCTAGTTCTAAGTAGTGGCTTATAGACAATTTGCTATCTAGACAGGATCTGTGGCAATGAAACCCAAAAGCCCACCTCCCCCGGTGTTAGCAAAGCACCTACAACTATTGTAAAACTTTATTTAACATCTCCCTGAAACAACATTGAATTTAAGAACATGTAGAAAAGTTAAATTTTTAAAGGTCTTAGGCTTTTCAAGGGTTAGGGTAGCAAGAAGACATCAGAATTAGAAAATTCTATTGAGAATCAAGGTCTAGAGTTACAAAATATTTTACTAAGTGTACGTTTCAGGTTAGCAATGTGTATCTCTGGTCCTATTTTCCTTGATGCAGGTTGATGAAATCAGGTACAGTTAACAAGATTTCATAGGCTTTTCAGTACACTTAATGTATATTTCCTATGATATTGAAAAGTCAATCTGCAAAATACGACACTGATCTCAAGAAATGAAAATAGCTAGCCTCATTTCAGAGCACATTAGCACATTGCTGTATCATTTGCTCCCAGCATCTCTCGCTTGTTTTCTCCCCTTCGTTTTTGACAGCTCACCTGGCATTCTGGAGCAGAGCACAGTTTTGTTTTCCATACCATCTGATCTCAGAGGCACTCCTTTTTTTTTCTTCTTTCCCTTAGCTCCTAAAAACATTCCCTCATAGTTCTATTAATGGCCTGGCTTACAGACAGCTGTTAGCATTCCCAATTACCTCACATACCAGTCAATTTTGTGTTCTTTCAGAGAGTTAACATTGATATCACAACTACAAAGTGGTCTTCCCAGCAGCGCCCCATCCAGGATCTTGGTTACTGTGCTCCTTGGAGATCACCTGTGCCACGTGTGAGATCTGGCTCCTGGGGGCTCTTGCAGTTTTGTGTGAGCTGTAATTCGATTGATAAGTACCAACCACAAGGGCAAATAGAATGGCTGCCTGGTCAAGTGTCAGCTGTGAGGGCTGCAGTGAGCATCCAGCTCGTTATCCCAACATCCGAACCCCACCACTAGAACCAAGGTGGTCTATGGCACTCCAGCCAGGGAGCACCGAAGGGCAGCACATGCCTGGGTAGCAGGATAGCTGCTGGGAGAAGCGACCTGTGTTCCTACAGCTCACGAGCTTCACCTCGTTGAAACTACTATCTCAGGAACACCAATAATTAGAGACGCATACGCTTGCTAATTTGACAAAGACATGGCTGGCTTGCACAGATTCATGTCTGGATAGTGCTTTTAATGCCTCTAAAATGACTAATAGTGTGTATACATAGTGACATCCAGTGTTCAGTCAGATCAACCACAGGTCTGTACTCCGTAAGGTCATTCAATTAGAAGATTTATTACAGACCCTATTTAAAATGCCCGTGTAAAGATACTAGGCTAATCTGAATATTAACTACCTGCCAACTTCAACACACCTCCACAATAAAAATTTCCTTCCTGACTTGTTGGGGAACAAAAATGGTGTGGCTCTTGTATAATGCCTTAACTTTCTCTTTTTATGACAGCAAGCGTCTGATTATTCCCAGGTGCTCCTGAATTCTTCTTTCTCTGCTCCTGTTGCTGTGAATGTGGCCATTAAAGCAGCCCTCATAAAGGATGTGTTCACCACTTCCTCCGCTGCCTGTCTCTTAACATAGCCACAAGTTCACCGTCTTCCATCCACATTAATTCCCTGAGGTATCCGCACAGTGTTTGTGTTGACTGCCTTAATTTTGATCTTCTCTAATCATTCCCTGCCAGATGGTAGTTAAAGTTTAATGGTCCCTGTAAAAATAGTTCCCTTTCTTCTTTTAATCAGTCACGTGTGTTTGCTTAGCTAACTGTTAGATGTTCAGAAAGCACGAAGGGACCACCAACACAATTCCTTCAGAATATACATCCGTGCTGTGATTTCAGCATTATGCAAAAGCAAAGGGTTACAGAGTAGGTGAGGTTCCTGGAAATCAGCATGGGCTACGTAGCTCTGTTCTTTTTTGTTGTTGTTTTTTTCCCTATGTTTCTTTAGATGTATTAAAAAAAAAAATAGTAGTGATTTGTGACATTTCACATAATCAAATGCAAATCACCTTTGGTATTTTCCAGGCTGTTGTGTTTGTATGTGCTGTGCTAGATAGCACGAGGGTTGTGTTTTTTGGGGTTGCTTGAGCAATGCGTTTAGGCACATACTGGGTTTGGAGCAGACGGGTATGACTAACAGTAACAATGTCTCCAACAAGGCGCTTGGCATGTGCTTCCCATCGGGTCCAGGAGGAGCTCCCATGAAGTTATTTACCTCCTCTGTGTTTGAGACTGCGTGTCGACACCTACTGACATTCAGCCTGAATTTCACCAGTATCTATTTACTTGACCTAAGCCCGTGAGAGGTTTGGGCATTTTGCTGAATCAAGAATTTAATTCAATTGCACATTCATGCTACGCCTAAGTAGCAAACTGCTTTACAAGAAAATGGTTTAAGTCATATCAGATACCTATAGAGTGCACAGGTAGCATTGCACCACTGAGGAATATAGAGTCTGGAAAAGTGATAGGCTAGAAGCTGAATCCATCTCACAGTGCTGCCAGAGGAAGGAGTGCTGTTGAATTTAGCAGAGGTTGGATCAGGTCCTGAATGTCTTGCCTAAAGCAATACAGGAAACATGTAGCAGAGCCACTAACAGAACCCAGATCTCCTGATTCAAATTAGACTTCTTCTATATCCAGCATCTGTGTATACTACAACTGGGTGTGTCACTGTGGCCAACATAGGCGACATCCTGGATTAGGGCTCACGTCAGGATGCCTGCAAGCTGCAGGCTTCACGCTGCCGAAACACCTCAGGTACATGACCCAAAGAGAGAGTGAAAAGCATCTTGTAGTTTCCTTCCCAGTAGACAATAGAGCAAACGGGGACCCTCACATCTTCTGCCAAGGCGTGTATGAAGAGCCACCTCCCAGACAAGGCACCAGATATGACAAAGTATGCACTACAGTGCAAAGAGTGTTTTAAATGGGAGCGAAGGAACTCAATTGTAAGGACTTTCCGATCACCTCAGTGCTGACTGCCTGGAAGCTGGACAACAAAGAGAGTTGCTGTGGCTTCAGTTCTTCCTGTTACATCTTAATTAGCAGTGAGTAATGTGGTTCTAGCATAACAGAAATAGCTATGACATTTTACTTTAAAATTTGACCCAAAAGGAAAAATTCCTGTGCTTCAGCTAAGTATTTTTCCTTGGTTCCTTTTTACATGCAGCTTCTTTGGGAAAGAACTAAGCCAGAGTGCGGAGGAGTAGATGGTACTGTGTTTGATAATAACCAGATGACCTCACTGAGATCAGTGCCTCGGGGTACTAGATGCTGGAAAATATGTCATAAAAGCCAGTCCCTGTGCAGAGGAACGTGAAGTCTAAATGCTCAAGCTATTTTGTAAATCTGGGACACAAGAGGTTGATTTGCCCAGTGTCAGACTGTGGCAGTTGCTAGTGACTCACTCCTGATCTCCTGTGCCTTAGCCAATGGCCTTAACCCCACCAGCATCCTTCTTCTTTATTTATATTTAATTAAAATGGCAGCAGAGTCCAGCTTAGCTGAATTTCCATATGTCTGAGCTGTAAAATCTGTCAGCTGTGGAAAAGTGGACATACCTTTATTTTTTTCTCCCTTGGTTCTCTCGCCTATTTCCACGTCAGAAAAACATTCACTGTTTCCTTCCCTGCTTGGCTGAAGACTGCAAGCACATAAGCGATCAAAATAGAGCTTGCTGGGCTGATGATGGCTAATAGCAGGTATCAAAGTGAAGGCGTCCCCCACGGACACAACCCATCATGGTTGGGCTGGTGCCCAGCTCATAGGAGGGAACATGAGCCTTTCACATGGAAAGGGAGACAAATTGCATCTAAACACCCTAATGATGATAATGTAGAGAGACAGATGTGGTAACTGAGTGTTAGAATCCCTCCATACGCTCTTCTATTATCCGATCGCATTATGTACTATTGACTAGTACAAGCCAGATGCAAAAGCAGAATGTTATTTGAATTTATCCTTTGGATTTCTCCAGGTGTTTATTGCTCAGACATAGATAGAAATGTTTTCCAGTGGTGAACTGACACAAAGGTCATTTCTATGAGCTCATGCAAAGAGTGCAGTGGAGAGCTCTCAATGGCATTTGCTTTAGTGGCACAACTTCTGTAAAAACATCGACCTACAAAAAGCGAGACAAATACAGCTCAGAAATCCTCACTCTGTGTCTTTGCCCCAGATGTGACCACTGACACCTTTGCAAAGAGAGTGCCATGCACGGGAACTGTAACTCAGAAGTGGTGTGGATCTGCTTTACATAAATGTAAATGCCTTAATGATTTCAGAAGGTTAAAGGAAGCATAGGAGGGAGTAGAGGACTGACTGCCAAGTCGGAGCATGGAGAATATGTAGCAACCACACAGAAAATTTATACACCTGGTATAGCATACACCAGTTGTTAAGGCAAGAAGCCAAAGGTAATGAGCACCGTGAGCATTATGAGAGCTCCTTCTTGGCCCGGCTTCTTGTCTGTAATTGAAGCACTATCCTCTACTGATCCTTCAGGTGCTATCAGAGTGATTTTCTCCAGGCTTCAGGAGAGAACCGGTCCCTGAAGAGGGGAGGAAACTTTTTTTTACATTATAGCTCTGTGCTGGAGGAAAGCTACGGATGCAGCTCATGAGTATTCTTAATAGTTTTCATAGAAAGTGGAATTCCTAAGTGAGACTTCAATTTTAATTTAGGAAGTGATTTTTATGTGTGCTGTAAGATCAATGGAAAATCGTATATGAGTTTGCATGTTTGTGTTCTTAGAACCTGTCCTTCACAAATTGTACATTAATGGTCCCTGTGCATCTATTAGTATTTATCTTTAAAAACATTTCTATAGAGTATTAGACAAAATTGAGGCTAATGATAGCCATCCATAAGTACTCTTCATCACTCTGCACTCTCTATCAGTTTTAACAGTAGGCTATTTCTTTTTCTGTTTCTCTTTAGCCAGCCTCTGGTGTATTCACAGGTAAGGGGTGAATACAAGACATTATCATTTTATTCCTGAGTAATGGGCGTTAGCTTTATCTTATTGAGCTCCTTCTCATCTAGAACATTGAACTTCAACTCTGTGATGCTGAAAATTTCTTTCTACTTCAGTTTCCAGCCCTGAAATCTTTTTAAAAGGATAATCTGTATTTAATATAATCAGACTGGGAAACAAACAAACAAACACTAACTTAGCAATCTCATTTAACTGCACACAGTAGCCGCTTTGCTTACCTTCCACATTCTGTCTTCCTTTCTGTGCTTTCACTTCAGTTACAAACTGTTCAGGACCAGCGTGCACTTCTGCATTAGGCAAGGGACCTGGGACAACAGTGCTTTGCATAAATATTCAAATGTATTTTGTAATCTACTCATTTTATGGTTAAGTATGGGGTGCCTGAGTTCAGAAGCATCCTTAAGGAATGTCCACATAGGAAAAACTTCACCCATTTTTTAATAAGGCAGTAATTATGGGAAGCATTGACTGTGCTACTGAGTTAAGAAAAAACATTAGACTTCTAGAGAACATGCAGGTTTAAAGAACACAGAAATGAAAAAGTATATATAACAGTGTATTTATCTCTCTCTCTATATATTTTTTCCTGGGAGTTCAGTAATCTGCCATGGCAATTTGAATAGGAAAGGGAAATTCAAAGCAATGAACTTGACTACGAATTGGAAACAACAGAAAACCATGTGGTTTGCTCATTGGCAGTAGCCAACACACTGCACATTATTGCACACTTGCAAGGATGAGGCAAACTGCTGTCAATATGTGTTCCTGCTGACATGGGTCTAGGAAGACACATTCACTAAGTAATGTTGTATTCAACATTGTTTCTGTTACAGGACAGTGAATACAGCTGCTGTCCAGATTATAGGAAGGATCTCCTCTGGCTGCCCATAACTACTTAAAGTCTTTGCATAATTCATTTCTCTTTGTATCAGTGAACCATTCTTTTGGAGCATACAATAAACAAGCACACCGGTAGAGTTAAAGAAACAAAGCAAACCAAAACCTAGTATTAATTTATACATTAACTACTAGTAGTAAGACTAACAGGTCCAATATAGAAAAAGTATCCATGCTACAAAGTACGTTTCTATTTAGTGGTCACAGTAAGAAATCATTTCAATTGCATTTGGTTTTCAAGGAGAAGTCCTTTCTGAGGAGCAGGTAGGTACCTGAGCTGCATACCAGCCGAGAGGAACATAGCAAAGCAGACTGCTCGGAAGGAGCAATGTCAGAGAAAAATGAGTAGCAGGGTAAAGTACCACTGATTCTGCCAAAGACCACGAGGGGAAGTCACACTGCCGTGTAACACTGAGAGCTCTCAGGCACTCATTACACTGCACACACCTAGCTCATGAAGAATGCCTACGAACATTAAAGAACTGCTTTCCCACCTGTTCTCCTTGCAGCACGCTCTGCATTTTTAATGTTTAGCAGAAGCTCTTGGTGTTCAAAAATCTTTACCAAACATATCCATATAGCATGGAAAAAAAGCTGAAGTCAATAAACTGCACGTCATACAACCGAATCATTTTGCATTTAATTACTAAATTGCCAACACAATTACTAAATTTGGCCCAGGTGCCTGCCTAGAGGGAAGCCAGGTTTTTCATCCATTCTGAGAAATGAGTTGCTCCTGTTTTCTCCGTGGATAGGGAGCATGCAGCAGGAACACTGCCTGGTGCACGCAGGATGCTGCACGAGTAGCTGAGTGCAGGGAGGCACTGGGTACATAAGACCTGTTGTGACTGAACAGGTACAGGAACAAGAGGCCTGCCGTTCTGCTGGAGTCAGAACAGAGCCAGCATTCCATCTCCCACTGCATGTACCTCGCTGCTTCTTTACAGAGGAGCCCATCTCTCTGACATTCGCTGCTGTTTTCCCTATGTGTTTCCATGATAACTTGACACAGAAGGAATATAACATTTTGTATAACTACAAACAGGTATTTAGTAAATGCCAGAAATAACTAACCAGTCACATTTTGGAAGCAAGTAAACAGCGGTCATAGTAAAAGTGTGGTAAAGAAAGAGGTTCATCTAATTTAAAACAGTAAAATGACCAAGTTCCAGGGCTGAAATTCTCCCTGAGGTAATACCATGACTTCACTCAGGAAATATTACTCAGTGGGATTACAGCTGGAACATATTCAACCCTAAAGATTCGACTTCAGAAGCATCATTCCTGGAGTGCAAAATATCCTGCTCCTCCCATTCCTAGCGTGAGGTTCTGATCGGAACTCACATTTCTGTGCAGTGCAAAATCAATCTGCTCAGGAGTCATTTTGCTGCTCATGAGCTGTATTAAACGTTGGTTTTTACATCAGTAAGGTTTAATAATCCAAGGAATTCAGCTTTCATTGATACGCGGGATTTCTCCACGCCCTCTAGAAAATCCTGTCTCCAATATTAAAACACAACTTTTTTTTCTTCCATTATCTCACGGCCTTCCCTCTGTGAGATATCATCAGAATCAGCAGATAAGGTGGTCTCCTACTATGTGGTGGACTGCTCAGTCTGGTAAGGAAAAGGAGTTTATTTATTCATTCACAAAAGTACACAGAAGATTGACATCTAATTAGAGTTTAAGTGCGCAGAGCTCCACAACACAAAGATTCATAGGGAAGGAGGCTTTTTGCCCTCAGTGAGATAAACCAAGGGATAGGCAAAAACAGAAACCCTACTGAAAAGGAATTGCAGTTAAGTGCTGTCTTAGTCCAGAGTGCAGCAGAGGAGACACAGCTTTCATACTATCGTGTCTCTCTTTTTCCTTTTTATCACACAGGACTGACCAGATGGAGCACGATTCCTTTAAATTTCTCTTACAAATAATGCATAGAAAAGCTGATTGTTTCCAAGCTCTTATTACTTTAATTTGATTCTACCACAGGACTGAGTAGTCCTGAATTTTTGTTGACAGATATTTTGTCTAAAAAAAAAAACCTCCCTCAAACTATACAAATTAACTTTCATTGTGCTAAATGTTAAAACTCAGTTCAACTTTCGTTGTCATTGTTTCAGTTTGTTTTGTTATTTTAAGTGTCTGCCATTCTTCTGTGATTGTGAAAACGTTCCCCTGGAGGATCGCTGCTGACATGGAAATTGTGTTGGAATTCAGTTCCTATTGCTCTTTCTTATTAGGGGAAAAGTTGAGAAACTGGAATTATGCTATCATCACCTTCATTGTATTCCTCTTCAAAAACGCTGTCACTGCTGCTGGTGGCGTTTTGTGCTGGAGTACTACTCTAAGAAGTCCAAGTCATTGGAAAGGCCTTCTGTATTTGTTAGAACACTGGATTTCATTGTTAGTAGCTCTGATCACTGATTTAAGACTGGCTCCTTGGGTACCTAAATGCAGCTATGTAGTCTACACTCCTATTATCAAGCCCCTGTATTTAACTGGACTCCTGATGGATCACAATCCTTAATATCCTTTGAGGTGAATGTAGTTTAGTCTTATAGATCTATGTATTGTTTCAGTCCAAAACACTCATCATCAATAGAGAGTATCTAATGAGTTTCTGTGAAATGTACTGGTGTGAAACCAAGAAACCCATTTCACTTAAATGGATTAAGTAGACTTACATCTTTACTTTTATCTTTGCTTTTATACTTTCCTGAAAGGTCTCTTAGCTATGGGAAATAAAACAAGGAGAAATATGCTTTCTTGTGACCTGAAGGCATTTGGCTATAGTACTCTGTCTTCTCCTGTTTAGAGAATAGTGACTGGGCAACACAGTTGCACCTGCCATGTGTTTGACCAATATATGCATCATATCATGCATGCGTACAGTTACAAACTGCATGCTAAACACCAGACAAAGGTTCTTCTGAACTGTAATTCAGTGTTTTAGCTCTTTACCTTACTCATATTAAGCAGAAGAAAAGGCCTATGGTGTAAAGGCAGATGTAACAGGAGGCATGGAATGGCCTCGGATGCGAAAAACATATGAATACAATGCATCAAATGTATCACTTTAAGCTGTTAGTTTCACATACGGCACCCTGAGTAATTTCTGCTGGGAAAAGGATATGGGCCATATCTTCACAGAGCTTTGGGAAGAATCCCCGCTCGAATGTGGTCTCATGGTTGCTTCACTGTAAAGATTACTTTGATTTTTTACACAAAGCAGTGTGGGTACAGTGCAGAAAGAATTGCTTTTGAAAATAGATGGCATGGCAGTAGCTGTGCCACACTGAAAAAGCCGGATGAAATACAGCTCATTTTAATGCAAAAAAAAAAAAAAAATCTAAGAGTGTTCAGTACCTAACAGGTATGAACTTGAAATACGTGTCTTTATCGGATAGAAGTCACAAACCCGAGGCATAGACTGCCATTGGACTTTTTCTCGGTGCCGACCAGCAGAGGGAGCAGCAGTGACAAAGCTCAGCTCAGCGCTCCGCGCAGCGCAACCGAGGCAAGAGACCCGGGGCCAGCAGCGGGCCTCCGGTGCCACCAGGTATCCGTACGACCTTCCAACCAAACTCTTGCCCACCCGAAAAACACGTGCCGCGCAGCACCAAGGGGTGAGACCTGGCTACGCAAAGCACGGCCAGCACATTTTGGAGGCTCAGGGCACGCTCCCAAGTTGTTTAGCCAACCTTATTTCTGATTTTGCAACTTCAACCACAGTTGTGTGGGAAAACACGCCTCAGATATGAAAACCAAAGTTACTCAAGCTAAGACATTGAAAGATGTTGGAATGCATCCGTAAGTTACCGTTCGTGGTACACTGTCCCACGCTGACTTTCAGCCAGTGCTAAAATGTCTCAGAATTATCATGTCAGACCTTGACAGATGTTTTAGAATTTTCATTCAGTCAAACCTGCCTGAAAAAAAAAATTAAACTTCACAGCTGTTGAAGAAGCGTGGAAAAGAAGATACAAAGCAGCCTAGCTCATCTCCAAACAGTTCTCTCCTTCCCTTCCTCTTCGCTAGAGGAAAGCAGCACAGAGAATCTCCGAGTCTTAATATGCCAGAGAACTCCTTGGTAAAACCTTACACAGTCACCTATTTCAATAATTGTCTTTACTACACGCCGACACCTATCTTGTTGCCACTTCATATAAAGCAATATGCAGCTGCATGCACAAACAACCTTACACCCACTTGGATTTTAGCCTGTTCTCCCATGGTTTTGTGTTGGTTTTTTTCCCCTACAACAGCAGAAGTACATAACAGTAAAGAATCTCAGAGCTAAGCCAATGTACATGCTCAGCCAACGTATCCGCCCTAACAAAGACATTCCAGACTTCCTGAGGCTGCCTGTGAAACCTTTTTCCCCTCAGCTCTGCCTGCCTTATGGAAGATCCTCTCTCTCTCTCTTTACAGACCTTGCCTGCTTGTAATTCCAGCTAAAACAAACCTAGCTTTTCAGTTCATCTCCAAGTCAGAGTCTTGAACAGGCTAAAAACGGACAGCCTAAACATGAAAACCCAATTGCGATTTCTGCTGAACGCAAAATAGCAAAACAGGGGAAATGGCGTTTATGGGGAATTCATATTACAGGCAGAAGCAAGATCCAGAGTTTTGCTGGTGGTCTTGCTTGAAAAGAAGTGAAGGATCCCAGAGTCTGAGCTCTCCAGTGCTGCAGTATCACACATTTAGCTTTTTGAGGAAGTGCCCCGAGAAACATTACTGACAGCTGCTCTCAGTCAACCCATATAACTTGCTAAGGATCCAGTTAAAAAGCCTGGCGTGTGGGAGGTGGACACAAACCATCTGAAGCACTGAATAAGTAAATTACATTTAGTCACCAAAAACCAGTCCACATATCCACTCCCTATTTGCTTACATGCCATAGTCACTATCGCAGCCCTTACTTACTGATTGTTCCTGAGAACACGACAAAATCAAATCATCTACCTTTGGGTGGCTTCAGAATGACAAGCTAGCTAGCTAGAGAGCATGGTTTTGCCAGTGACTCCTGTGGCTGAGGGATCAAACATTTCTAGTACCTGCAAAGAAAGAACTCAAATATTCATATATTTTGCCACCAGATTTTCTCTGAGAAAGGTCAATGTTACTGCATCCAAAGGGCTTATTCAGCATGCTGTGCTGCCACATGGACTAAGCAAAAGGCACAGGGCTTTATTCTGATAGACAAATACCATCTTAGCCAGCTCTGAGGAAAGGGCAGAGGATGGATTGCCAATGTGACTGGGTCATGCTTGCTGTTTATCACCCTTACTGCACCTCCTCATTCCCAGCCTAACTAATGAAATGTTCACACCTTCCCAAAAAGATATTCCTGAAAACACCAGGGCAGGTTGGTTTGCATTATCATTAACTCACATTCACTCACACTCGAGTGTATTTGGTCATCAGATTGTTTGAAAAGGAATTTTGAGCATACTTTCACTGTATATTTGACACATAAATTTTCCATTTTGCTATATTTGATTCCTGTTAGAAGTCACTTATAACTTTCATTATTCACAACAACTGTTTACTACCCAGGGAAAGAAGCAACACTTGCAGAATTCACCCGGCTAACCAAGTGAGTGTCTCAGTGCTGTAACAGAGTAACTTAAGCATTGAGTATTCCTCCTTCAGATAGCTCCTGTCACCAGATGTTAATCACACAATATTTACCAACATAACTAAAATGGGTTTCTCTTTCCAGCAGTTTGTATGGTTGGATCTGTAAGCTACTTTCCTCTACGTTCCCCCAGAAATACAGTAGTTATTTCTCCTTAAAATTTGCTGCTCTACAACGTTGCTTTCTGATCACTGGATGTGTCTCTCCCCGTAGCTAAATCAGAAACGTTTTGCCTCTAATACAGAATAGTTTGCATGGTTTACATACATGCATATTGCATGAGCATCGTGATTGTTTACTTCCTCATAGCATAATTTGCCCAAATAGAGGGAAACCTATGATGTTTTCACTGAAAATAACACATAGAAAACAATACTGTAGGTTGTCTGCTTTTTTTGTTGTGATCCATAAGTGTACGTGCCATTTAACAACCAATAAAATATGACAGGCATACACGATTCTGTCTGAGCAGGAAAGGAAATTTTATTGCTCAGGTTTTAGTCACACATGCCCTACATAAAGTTGTACAGTCAGATCAGTATTTTATTGTTACTTACCATATGTGTTACACCCCTTAGGCATGAAAGAACAAGTTAGACAGAAAGCATTTGCCTTATCTGCAGAAGAAGGAATTGTTTCAAATGAGTTTAGAGTCAAAACAGCCTTTAGAAACAAAACCAAATCAACACCTGGAAACAATTATCTTAAGATCTCAGAAAAGAAAGGAGCCAATCCGACAATCTCAGATTTAGAATCTTCCTTCTTGAACACATTTCCTCTTACACACTGAAATCTGTGACAATGCACTACTAAAGACCTTTGAAATCAAGGCGTAAAATGCAATTTGCTGATCTTCTATACCTAGACTAGACATTAGGAAGCAGTTCCTTACTGCGAGGGTGGTGAGACACTGGAACAGGTTGTCCAGTGAAGTTGTGGATGCCAGGATGGACAGGCTTTGAGCAATCTGGTCTAGAAAGAGCACCTCTAGCACACCACCTACAGCAGCGTGTTGGAACGAGGCGATCTTGCAGGGCCCTCCTCACCCAACCGATTCTATGATTATATAATACCCACCATATCACCATATCCCCCCAGAACGCCAGGTACTCTGGATCTTCTTAGCCTAACATAGAGGAAACATTCAGATCTTTATGTGACTATGGGCATAAACGCATGTATAGATCAGTTAGAACCACAAGATAGAACGTGCAGGCATAGATCAGCAGTGAGCAGGGAACTCAGAAGGCAACATTTGCTCTCTGTTCTCAGTTTTAAGGTTCCTTGTACAACACTTGGTGAGAAAGCAAAACAGAACACAGTGATCCTGAGGCACTTCTGTAGCTAGGAAAGGATTTCAGAGCCAGTTCCATAGGCTCATTGTCTTGGAATACGCAGATTACATTTTCTGTAATACAGTAAGAATTTATTTTTATTGATGTACTACCTGTGTTTATCTCTACGAGTTTAAGAAGTATATTAACAACCTGCGATGCATTAGAAGACCATGCATATGAACCTACATAGGATGTGAATTTATAGATGCCAAAGGAGCACAATAGCAGCAACAAATAAGTCCAAGTTCACGAAGCCAAGAGATACCATTCTTTGGATTGGCTGATATAGAATAGCAATGTATTTACTGCTTGGGGAAACAGCAAGGATTTCATGGGAATGGACTGAGGGGTTGAATGGTCTGTGGTCACCCTTCCGCTAAGGATACATTAATGATGGGAGAGAGGTGGAGGAAAGAAACTGTACATCAGATTCGAGCATGTGACACACCAAAAATATGTACTGGTGACTGAAAGCCAAGTAGGAAAGCTTTTCAGCTTTTTTTAGGGGGCTTGATCAAGAAAAATAAAGAGCAGCTACATCATCTTCTTGCAAAGTTTTTCAGGTAGCTGTTCAGAGATGTTCTTTTTTAAGCAGCATTGGCTGAAATAACAGAGAAGAAACAGCACCAGGAATCTTACATGCATTTTTCCTGGATAAAGCTGCTAATCTCTATTTCAGATAAACTGATATTGGCCTGGCCCAAGCAAAACTTCAGTACAATTCCTTAGGAAGCAGGGTAGAATCTGGTTTTCTTGGCAATCACATAAGCATATAGAAATAATATATTTGTAAATATATTATTGCTTGGAGGATTTATGTCTGTATACAGGTCTATGAAGATTGCATAACTCTTGAGTATAGCAATATTAGTTGAATACTATTTTTTCTTCCTTTACTTTAAATTCAAAGTGATTTCAGATTTCTGGAAAACAACACATAGTAGGAAACAAGGTTTGGAACACTGGAGATGCTAAGTAGAAGGTGTTAATTATAGCTAAATGTCCAATTCCCCCTCTGCCCTCTGGGCCAAACCCTCCAGTTTTAGGGTGTTTTCATTTTAGTAACCATTTGATCTTTCCCAGGGGAGGATTTGGTACTGTTTCTTTTAATCTTCTCTGCACGCAGCTCAAACTGACTCACTGAGCTCAATTTTAAGTCTGTTTGTGTTTATTAGCAAGAGACTGTAGGATCTACAACAGAACAATCAAGAACAATATTTATAAATCTCAGTTAAAGAAAATCATATGAAGTGAAGTGTCCTGATTTTATCAGTATTCCATAGCAAAACGTAACACGACAGGGCAAAAAACCTCAGGCATCTGATTTAATGATGCTTTTCGCCCCTCTGTTCACTAGGATATTTGGGAAAACATAATTCAGAAACATTAGACCTTTGTAAAGTACAATAAACCTTCATCATAATGCCTTTTCAACTAGTGAACCATCTAGCAAGTAATAATAAATGTGTGTTGAAAACAAAACAGACTGATGCTTCAGTCTACGCATCTGAGTATCACAGCAAATTCAATCAATTAACCAGAGAGAACAAAGTTAAACAAACACATAAATCTTTGAAGGGTGGACATTCTATGCAGTAAATAATGCAACGCCTCCACTGTCATCAGATAATGTGCATTGAGCTCAGTCAGTGAAATAATTTCCACTGAGCCACATTTTGGCACAAGCTTGCTGCCTTGTAGGTGTATCTTGCAGCTCTTAACTTGAATGGATCGAAAGTTTCCAGAAATCAAAACTCCTTTATTTGATCAAACTGGATAGGGTTTGGATTAAAACGAGAAAAGGTCATCTGGTCAGCTAAGAAACTGCAATACCCACCTCTAAATATTGCTCCAGATCTCATCTCTTTTGTAAGAATGTAAATAACCCCCAAAACTTACTTTCCACATCCACTGTTCTAAGAAAGTTCCAAAGAGACATTAATTTCCCAATCTCCTCCTAGCACTGCAACAGCAAAACACGCTGCTGGCGTTAGCCACAGCCACAGTCTGGTCTCAGACAAAGTGGCAAACAAGCTGTACAACTCACAAAGCAGAGAAATTGCAGCAGTATCCTAAACTTGCTTACAACAGAGAAACGTATTGCCAAAAATAATGAATAAACACTTGAGAAATTAAGGGGAAAATATCAAGAAATAAAACAAACAAAGATAGAAGAAAACTAGCCCAGTATGTACTGGTTTGGACCCCACAGAACTAGGATTTCCATATATTAGAACTAGAAATCTTACTGGCTCTATTTTTAAAACCTAGTGAGGCAAATTAATGTTCTGGCCCCATTAAAACCCACTAATTTCAGAGCTGTTGAATTTAAGAGTGCTGCATCATATAACTGGAAGCAGAAGTTAACGTACTGAGCGTTGCTATACTAAATGAAATATGAATTCATGTTCGTTCTGAATGTTGATTGTTTTAACACTCTGAAATTAGCAACAGAAAATTGGATCTAATGGGTCGTTTCCATATGTCACAAGTAGCCCAGTTGCTCTTTTAACTATAAATTCTGTGTGTACTCTTGTTACCTAGCAATTCAAGTGATATAAAATTAAACCATTTTCCCAGCACCTGTAAAAACGTGCAAATGATAGAACTGGCAGTATGATGATTGCTTTACAGATAAGCAGTTTCTTCATCATCTTCAAGGACATCCAGATTTACGATCTAATCACTCAGTCCTTTAACAGGATGCATTTGAGTTTGATTAAAAAAGAAACAAATAGCAGGGTAGATTTATTAATGAAATCTTCGTGACCTTTTCACATAAGGAACTCTCTCAAAATAGCAAGTTTAAAGCAGAGTACGGCCTGCTTTGTTGGCACGCAGAGTGTTTTTGGTGTGCTTTTTCACATTGGCAAGTGCAAATTTTGGACAGTTATCTCCCCCTCCCCCTCCTTGAACTTTAATTGCTTAACCTACATCCTAATTCAAGTTGCTCATAAACCTTAGCCTTTGTTGTAGGTCCGACAGCTGCGTTATGTCAGTAGCAAGTAAAACCTTCACAAAGTTCCGGAATGCTGCAAGACATTTTATAGGTGCTGCAATAAAAGGCAAATTGAATTTACAAAAATGCATTTGTCACTGATTAAAAACTTACAAAGTTAATTGGAAACACCGTGTAGGTGTTGCCACACAACTAGAGGTGTAACTGGTGGTTTTAATTCAGCAGGAGCACAGGCAATAGTAGCTGTTCACGTTAAAGCCAGCAGTCTTATTCATATTTCTTTTTCCCTTGAACAAATAGAGTATCTACTGGAAGATCCATGTGAGTGGACAACATTTATTAACATTAAGATGTTAGCCAAGGAGTAGAGACCACTTCCTGGCTCAGTTTTCAAGGCCGCATCAAAGTAAAATTTACAAGTATCATTCGGTGTCTGTTAGTAATTGGTGCATCCCTTGGGAAAGTTTTCTAGGCCTTTCCTCTCCCCCTTCTTTTACCTTGGCAAAGTTTACACCACTGTTACAATCATTGCTTCAGCAAGTGAGTAGGGAGGTAACCAACAGCCATGGCAGTCAGCACCCTCCCCCTGGAGCTGAGTGAATTATCTCCACATAATCCACTTAACCTTTGCCATTGTGGAACCTGGGAAGCTGAAGGTATTTTTAAACTTGAGTCTTTTAATTGCCAGTTTATAGTGTCACTAGTCCAGCTCAGCTGGAAAGAGGATGATTGGAAAATAGTTCCATGAGGCAATAGCTTTTCACCTCGGCTAGGAGTCCTAGTTACTATTACTTTGGTGGCTCACTGTCCTCTAAGTCTGTGTGGACAGTGGTCTACAGTTAATCCACAGGTGGTGGAGTCTCCTTAACATAATATTACTCCTGTTTAATACAGCAAAAACGTCACAGGTTTTGGATTAGTTACAGTGGTGAACTTGGATGACAGATGTATTGTCATTAATTGTCAATGTGCAGAAAAATCCAAGCTAATGTATTGTGAGAGCAATTCTGCAACAGTAGTGTTGAGCAACATGAGGAAACTGCTTTGCAATTTCTCTATTAGTCATCTCCACTTGCTAAAGTGATTTATTTAAATCCCACTTGATCCCTTTATCACACTTTACTGAAACAAAACAAAACCCAAACCAAAAATTGACTCTAGCAAATGCTGCAGGATGCTTGTTGATAGCTTTCTAAAGCCAAGCTATGGAAAACTTGGTTAGAAAGCAGTTCGTTCAGCACACTGCAATCATCTCTGAGAGCCTTCTGATACATCTGCTTTTAACTTAAACAGAATAGTACTTATTATATTGCTCAATGTTCTAGTGTGCTGGACTGTGGGCATGCCCACATTCTGGTCATCTAATCAAGGAAGTAACCTCGCATGTGGTCTTACCAGAGATATCACTAAGTGGAATTTGTATCTTTTCTTGAGCTGGAATTCTCAAAAGAGCCCCAGAGAATTAGACGTTAACAAATTTTGGCTCCTTTGAAAATCTTAATCTTGATTCCCTGAATCTTGGGCCCATTACATCCCTTTGAGAGCTCTGGTAAAAAGTAGAATGCCAAAACCTTTTTACAAGTAATCAGTTAATCCACAAAACCATTCTTTTTTTTGTTTGTTTGTTTTGCTTTTTTTTTTTTTTTTTTTTTTTTACCCTCCATCTCTTCACAATTTTGAGCTTCCAGATACTGAGAGACACAAAGAGAGAATATAGAGTACACAGATGATGCCCTACAGTGCTCGTGGCACTCATTCATGGTGCAAGAACATGTCCATTCTCTGCAGGCCTACAGAGTTATTTTTAAGCAATGCCAATAATCATGGTTGGACGTATTTATATTGTATGCACTGATGCAAAAAATAAAATGGCACACTCTGCCAAAGACATTACAAAGCACAGGCTGGCGATTCAACCATCTGCTTGGTCAATGTTCTTTGGTGCACACTCAACCAAAAAGAAAACCTCCCCATGTGATATCTTAGCATCAATACAAAGATAGAATTATTCTGCAAAATTGATGGCAAAACAATACTAGCTTTTTTTTTTTCATTATAGTCCTTTTAGTCTACTTGATTTTTTATTATTAGTTTGAAAAATAAGTAGGAGTAGTCAAGATTGAGAAGCAACAGCAAGCTTGACCCTTGATCCAAATACTTCATTCCTATTCCTGCTATTTGATAATTCAGCATTATGTGACAAGAACACCATATAACATTACTTTTATATCCGTAGACTGAAGAGGGAAAAATAAAAATAAATATCTCCAAGCCTAAATGTATAACACTACCTAGAAAGAAATATTTTCATTCAGAAAGAAAGAGTATCTCATTTTGTCGGGCATTTCTTCTACCCTTCACTTGTATGTGTTCATGGCTCAATACTATTCTTTCCAGAGACCTTACAAATTTAAAAGAAAGAGAGGACGCTTTGAAAGATTGCAGGAAGCATCATACGTCCGTGACTTAGCCAGATCACACATCTGGGCAGTTCTGGGCCACTATTTCAGCAGATTTTCATGTAAATTCTTTCTTCTTCATTTACGTAAGTTCAGCAAGTATGTGCAACAGAGAAAAAGTAAGTGAAATCTAAAGAAGTGAAAGTGCTTATGCTACTTTTAAAATTTCTCCACTAATTTCTCTAGTTAAGACTTGAATAAGATATCAGCAGTAATACAACTGCAGCAATTAGACAGATCAATATGACAGAAAAAGAGTTCCAACAGAAATGTGATGATGCAAAGACCAACATAATAGAAAGGTACTATAAAGAAAGAAAAAAAGATTGCTTACCCATATCAGAGGATTCCAGGTTCACAAGGAAAAACTCCACCAAGAAGAGATCTCCAGAAAAAGAACCTTCCCCAGTGGCACTCAGCCCTTAAATGGGGTCTAGGAGAGGTGCAGCCAGGCTCCACTCCTTCTGGTCACACAGCTGAATCACCTTCACCTGCGCTCCCAAGGATGACTCAGTCCTTTCCCCAGGTGCTCAATCAGTGGTTCAGGCCGTGACTCAGCAGTTCCCATATGATGACATTTAGCAAGTAAAGAATGGGCAGAAAGAAGGGCTATGGAAAAAAATAAAAAAGCAGGAAGCATAGTAGCCAAGACTTTTTTTTTTCTCAGGACAGACTCCATATGGAAAACAGACTGTATTTATACTGAAGTTAAGAGCACTCAAAACCAATTTAAGGATCTACTTTGGTTTGGATGGTAATGTAGATTTTTAGATGAGGATTTTATAACAGAGGTTTCACTCTTGAATGAAAAATGAGCTTTTTTCATTTTCAACTCTCTTAACAAACTCACAATGAAAGCCCATTGTGCATAGATGCTCTAATTAAAAAAACAAAACAAAACAAAAGTAGTGGGGTTTCCTCTTGGTTTGTGACTGTGGTATATTCTGAGTAGGCTCAGCCATGTTGGTGTGCAATGCCGCAAAATGGCGGTCAAGAAAGCACAGCCACCCTAAGTGTGCAGGCTGGAAGTGCTAATGGGCAGAGCTATCAGCTCCACTGGGGCCCAGGCTGTGTCTGCCTGCCAGCACTGTGTGCCTGCTTTATAGAGCTGGAGAAAAGTTTCTTTTACCTAAGAGTTCTTTATCATCGTAACTTCACTTACAGCTGATGAGATAGGGCTTTCACCAAGTCATGATAAGGTTGCTATGCTTTTAGCCATATTTTTCCCTAAAGAGAAGAAAATGTCCCTCTCTGTCAGCACGGTGGCTGTAACTCCAGAGTAGAGATAAAGCAGTGGGACAGAAATAAAGCCTCTGTGAGAGAACATGGTGTCTCCTGGCTGACTGACCAGCAGGCAGCCGGCTCCTAAGATTGTACATGTGCATTATACCATAAACTAAATTGGAAGTTACGTAACTTTTCACCCTGCTGTTTTCACCTCTGCCACATCTGAGAGTGTATTACTGTCTTCCAAGCAAAAGATTCTGAATTTTTGATACGATTGAAAATAGCAAGCTGACATAGTGCACTTTGCTGAACCATTTATCATAGAATCATTGAAGGGGGAAAAGACTGCTAAGATCATCTCATGCAACCATCAACCCATCACCACCACGCACACTAAGCCATGTCCCTCACTGTCACAATGCTTCCAGTATGCTTCATTCGTATGTCCTTGTGACTATGACCCAAGGCATTACTGATGTTAATTTAATAGCTGCCTTATTTAAAGGTAGAAAAATCCTCATCACTGATGTGTGAGATCAGACTGGGGAAAGCAGTTCACCCGTTTCTTACATGAATCTAATACTAAAATCAGGTGGCCAGAGGAAGCCTACATTTTGCAAGTTCCCACGGACATGAGCTCAGCCAGTTTTGATTAATGAATCTGTGTCATGAACTGCCATCCCCTTTATATTCCCACTGCCACTATAATTATTACAATTCATATGCTTCTCCTATGCTGGTAAATACGTGTGTGCTGTGTTTGCTCATCTAGCTGGGCACAGCTTGTCTTATGCTAGCTATTTCTCTTGGGAAGAGAATTGTCAACTGCAAAAAACTTCACAGCGTAATTAAGAAATGAAGTGTTTTTTCCAACTTGTGATGCATTTTTTGTACGGTAATTCCTTTTCAGCTGGAAAGTACATGCAGATAGAAATTCTGATTGTATTTCAGTGAGTAAGGACAAATACCACATACTGACTTATTTTAATTTTACTTTGATACATGGAGTGATAAGGGATAGAAGCAAAGGAAATAGTGGGGGAAAAAAAAAAAACCCTCTAATGCCATTCTTCAAGATGTAGATAAAAATGCAGAGAAAAATGAGGAGGATATCGATAATAGGAATAAACATGTCATCAAGCCTATTTCTGAGGCAGAGTCTTCAGCGTGGGATGAACCCACAGTTTGACAATGGGTTGACATATCAGAAAACCTCTGAACAAAACAAAACAAAACAAAACAAAAAAAAAAACGAGAAGTGGTAGCCTGCCTTTCCATAGAAATTTGGAGATCATGCTCCACAGTTACCTACAAATGAAGAAGTTTGCTACTTGTAAACCAGTTCAGGCACTGACACAGATGTAGGAAAATTTAATGACTGGAAAAAAGACTGAAGGTCTTATGGAGAGAAGAATGTACAAAGGTTACTTAACCACTAGAACTATTTCCACACGGCAGACTCATCTGCATCTGAATACTTCGTGCCACTCTCCATGTCAGTCAAAAGAAACACAGTAGCTCACCAAGAATTTAGAGGCTGGTTTCATGGACTGTGAGGTGAATTTCTACTGCCCCTTTTCATTCGGAATATGTGGTACCAGATCACTATAGGGTTGCTGAAGCTTGTGGTGATTGCTAAGAGTGAGCTCCTAGGGAATCAGTTGGTGACTATCTATCCATACTGAGATTTTAAAAAGATTTTTAGAATGTCTATTGACTTTTCTGAATGAAGGGTTGAATCGGTTGTAGGCAGTAAAGCTTCTTTTTGAATCAGAAAGTGAGATATAGTCTGATCTCTACTTAACATCAGTGTGCAAGTCTATTGGCAGGAGGTAACGTCCGCAAATTGCACCATATGGCTTAGTCCATTAATACAATAATAAAAACAAACAAACAAAAACCCCAAAAGAAACATTGTCATCAACAACAAAAATAATTACTTATTTACCTTAGAAATGTCACCTCCTAGCTGCTTCTCTTGTTTGGATAGAGTTTCTCCAGAGTCATCTTCTGTGACAGCTGCTTCCATATGCTAAGCTCCTAATAAATGAAAACTAAATGAGCAACATTCATTCTGGAAGCAAAGCGCACATTGTCAATTTCCAGACCTCCTTCAGTCATCTTTTAAGGCAATTTTATAAAGAATTAAACACTTTAGAAGCCCCCCCCGGTCTGTTATTTCCATGGAACTTCTCTGTGTTTGACCATCCTGCTGTACTTCCTTTAGCTTCTAATTCTGCAGTAATTTTCTATTGTACTCTAACCAGAGCAATCAGCTGCATCAGAATTGTGAGCACATCAGATGTGCAATCCATTCACTGTTTTGTTGGAAATTTCTTTCTGAATTAATGTTGACAGTGTTTGCTTTATGGAATCGGAGGACGACCAGGTTCATGTTTTAATAAACACAACCAATCCAAACTCTCTTTCTTGAGTGGTAGCTTGCTCAGAGCTGATTTTTCCATAAATTTCTTTTCATGGTGTTGTTTTACCTCTAGCAATGTGAATATCTGTTACAGTTTTATTACCCAGACAGTTATTATGGGACTCATTGGCAATTTCTACTTATGGCTTCAGATTTGACTACCCTGCAAAATTTTATATCATCTTCAAACTTTGTCATTTGACATGATACATCCTTTTCCAAATTCAAGTTTCACAGAGAAAAGATGCAGAAGGAAAAAAAAAAGATTTTTCTAATGTTAGAAATGTATACATGTAAAAATATTTCATCTTCTACTTATCTTCTTTTCATTCCTCAAAGTTCTTTGCTGTTTTGTGCAATAAAATTTTCAGTCTGTGGGGAAAATTAGTGACATTAAGAGTATTTCTTTAATCAAATTCAGAGCACTGGTAACACTATTTTCTAAGGTATATGCTATCTAACAAATCTTGCATTTTATTGGCTGTCTCATTTTGTTCTCTTTCATATTTCACATTTATGATATGCTCAGACATACTCCTGTTTTCTTGAGTAGGAATCTGTGTGGTCTTTGATGTAAGACATTATTTATTTGACAAGGAAATATGAGACGGTGCCCTGAATCTGCATTTAATTGATGGATAGAGAATTTTTAGCATTGCAACAAGACAGATTCTCATCCAATGTGTCAAGGAAAGAGCATTCTTTTAATCTGTCCTCCCATGAATTAAAATATATGTATACATACTTTGGGGAGTAATTTAAAAAATTCTTTATTTAAGGTAGTTAGCAGGGTTTCCACACATGCCTGACATCCAAATGCTAAAAGTGATTGATGCTATTATCTGTTTTTAAGGAAATTTTCATATCTATGAGAAGTGAATGCTTGATTCTGACAAGCCTTCAGTGAATATGACTTACAGTGCAAACAAACACCGGCTCTGGGTAGTGCACGAAGGCAAGGTATAAACACAACCCTTTTTCATCAGTGCCAGCTTGCTTCAAGTTTGTGATTGTAATTCAACCTCTTGCCATTTAAACATGAGACAATCATCTCCGTTTAAAAAACTCAAGAGATAACTACATTATTCTTACACAACATTTTGCACAGGACAAATCACACCGAGAGGTTTCAGAGACTTCAGCCAAGTATGGAATGCCTCAACCTGATGTCTTATCCCACCTTTTGCTTGCTAGTATTTCCATCTATTACCTTCACAGATCTTCCAGCTAACGAAGTTACAGGATGCCCCCAGTCAGTGACAGCTTTTCTTCATCACTTATCTTTGAAATCCTATGCAATACCTTTCTGCTGGTGGTCCTCGTGACGTTTTCATACAGAAAATAAGGATACATTTTCGGTCACTTTTTCTGCTAGAGTTTCTGCTTCTTAAGTTACACATCAAAAACTTATTTTAGAGCTACAGGAATGTTGGCAAATAACCAAGTCTCTAAACAGTGTGTTCAGAATTTGCCTTTGTCTGCTTATTTTCTTAGCAAAAGGAAGCACTAAGCGTAGGAACTACACAAATGCCAGCATCCAACCTAAACTTCTGCTCCCCTGGATGTCAGTAAAACTTTATCAACTTTAGTGGCAGCTGGATTAGGCCACAAAACCAGAACAGAATTATTGGCAACGAGCCTAATCCTCCACCACTGAAATGAGTGGGAACTGTGTCACTCAAGTCCATCAAAAAGGGACTGAGGTGTATTATCTTTAAGCTGATGCCCTTTCTGTTTCACAGGAACAATAAAATATAAACAATGTAGGCAACTGCAACATTTTCTTTTTCACATCACAGCAACTTAAGTAAACTCCACACAGCAGTCCATAAAGTCTGTTTGTTCCCAAAGTATTCATACATGCATGTGTATATACATGTATTCATTTAGGAATACTTTTATATCATTTAATCTTAAATCCGGAGACAAACTAATTTAATTCGTGCAATTCAAGTCATGGGCCACACAATTTTGCTTTTGGATTTGATTGATTTGTTACTAATAATGATGAGATATTTTTCACGTTTTTATCGTTCAATAAAAGAACAACTTCAGAATTCAGCTAAGTGCTATGATTTGTTTCTGAGAAAGGACTAAGAAATTGCCAAGCAACTGCTGATTTTTCACAGAATACGAAATACTGGTGAATACCCTCTGACACACACACAAAAATATGATAGTTGAATTTACAAGGCATTTCTGACTTCATGGTTTACATACGTTCTTACCCTTTATAACCATATGTGGGAGCTAAGAAAAACAAGGAAGATACTGGAAATTCAGATGTTTATAATGTTCAGAAAATTCTATTCATGGAAGGTTTGGCTTTTTATTTGCACCATACATCAGGCAACAAGGTGTCATGGCTACAACAGCAACAGCTTTAGAGAAGAGGGGGCATAAGGACCCTATGGAATATGAAAATAGTCCCCTGATTAACCTTTGATTTCTTTCTCCCCCCAGTTCAGCCACTTTCTTTCCTTCAGGAATTCAGTATAACGCTTGCTGACTGTAGTAGCTCCCTTCATACTTCTGTTTTGTCTTCATCCTCACTGAATTAAGCAAATTGAATTTTTCCTAAGTATCCCTATGGATCATCACAACATTCCGGGCTCTCCTGTTTGCCTTTAATTCCTATTTGGGTGCTACAGCAGGAACGATGGTTTGAGGACTATATATCCGTTCCTAGGACTGAATCCAGAAGGCACCTATACATGTAACCAATGGCTTTACAGGGACTTCTTAATTACATCTATTTTCTTTTTTTGGGCCCTTTAGCAACACAATGAAATTAAACACATTCTCCTTTGTTTTGCTCTGATGCTGATAAACACCTCAGTAATTGGAATTTGTAGTACATACATAATGATACGTTTTTTGACTCCATTATTTTCCATAATCACAGCAAAACACAAAACAGCAAAGAAACCAAACCAACAGCAGGGGCTTTCCTCAGAGAGTACGTCATACCCATAGCTGTGTAAAACAAAACAGAGTGCCATAGCAGCATCACAGCAGTCCTCACACAGCTCTGCCATGGTTTGTTCAACACCTCGGTGCTGCTTTGATCCTTTGATGAGAAGGCAGTGCAACGTCCAAGGCTGGCAATTTCAAACTTCACTGTGGACATACAGCATCTCCACAAGCCCAGCAAAACAGCAGCTACAGTGTGGAATCTTTTTACATAGGGCCATTGATCGAGCATGAAATGGTTAAGGGCTTTTGCACTGTACTGATTTCAGCTCCAGTAACCCACGGAGCATCAGCTTCAATAGTCAACATCAAAAGGCACTTACTGGCTAACTTGGGCCTGAAATGTTAGCTCCTTCTTCCTTTGACTTATCTGCTAGTGAGACAAATGCTAACAAGCTCTTCCAGTATCCCCTAACAAAGGTAATCTGTGTTACAACCAGCATCAAGACTACGCTCGTAAAACTTTCTGAAGAGCAAATTGTATCTGTTTTCATGATGTCTTACAGAGCTTTCAGAGACCAGATTGGTGACCTGGAAAACCTGCTAACCTTCACCTGAGCAAAGGTTGCAAAATTGGATTCATACTCCAAAATTAAAATGAAGGAGAGATAATACACAGCAACCGTCTCCCTCCATTCTAACAACCTTCCTCTCATTTTTACCTTGCTTGCAAATTTGTGCAATAAAGTCATTTACATTTTTCATCCCTATGTCTTTATATCTTTCGTAAGAGAACCACTCTCCTTGTTATCTTTATTCGCTGCTGCAAAATAAAAAGAAAAAAGAAAAAAAAAAAGCTAATGTCCGTTACTTCATAAAACAATGCTGCTTTAAAGCTTTCATTTTAAAGCTAGTGTTAGGCTATGATGAATTGCTGAATGGTTGATTTCCTGACACTCTTTCTTACTAACCTTTCCTGACAGCTTCTGGATTGCTCTACCTGGTAATTTGCACGATAGTAATGGCTACAGTGAGATGTCTCTTAACTATTTCCTTTATTTTTAACAAGATTCTTAACACCCTCTGTAGGTGACAAAATGCAATTACAGACATGAAGTGTACCCTCGAGGGCGGCTGCTCGCAGATGCCACCAGTGCTTTAGTAGTGCAACTGTTAAAAAAATATGAAAACAAAGAATCAGATTCTCTAAACATCCACTTCAAATAAAAATTTAATTAAAAGTTATGAAGGCATTTTATTGATTAACAATCTTAGTAATTAAATCGTGTAGTTGACATTTTTTGGGGGTTGGATTTGTTCTTCCTTGGAGATCTCTAATTGTTGTATGGCTTTACATTTATTGATAACTCTGTTTGATGAATACAGATGCCACCTTTTATGGTAGTCGTTGACAGAGTAATCATATTGTGAGAAACACCAGGCTTATGTAGTAACAGCTGTTGCAGTTATACATGCTGATATCCATTGGGAAAATGTGTTTGCTGCTATCATGGGTACACAATAAATGGAAGGTGCAATAAAGCACAAGCTAACATTTTGAAAATCCTTACAACTCTAGGAACTTTATTGCAGATTACAAGCACTTTGATCTCTGTCCAGTACTTAAGTCTTAATTATCAGACTAATTGCACAGACTATGTTCATTTTCAGTGGTAATCCTTTTGTGATTAGCTTCTGTGTTCAATAACTGACTTATCCTTTAATTAAAAGGACTATTAACCTTAAGGCTGCTGCTGTGGCTTGGGATTAAACATATACAGAGTTAATATTTAATATCATTGTAAAAGCCTTTGGTGAAAGGTATAGAATGAAAACATAGTCATTCCCTCCTTTACTGTAACTTGCTTTAAGAGAGAGATTCATTATATATCAGTATAACGTATTTTACTTTGACATACTACTAGCTTAAATCCATTAAGGATATGCAGGAATATGCAAGCACTCTGAGCCCTTTCCTCATTTACAGGCAGGGCACACTCACATTGGATATTTCCCAAATCTTTCCACACAGTCACAGTCAGTGGCTGCTCTGCAACACATCCACGCACAGAGAAGAAATATGGGAACAAACATTTAAAGATCTGATCTTTGTAACATTCAAGTATTTCTGTATTATTTAAGTAGGCAGTTCTATTTTTGCTTATGTGACAGCAGGAAATTTGTTCAGAAGAAAGAGAAAAGCGATGTGAAACGTGCTGTTGGAGGAAAGGGCTTTGCCGTTTTGCCCAGGGCTTCCGCAGCCCAACAGTCTGAAAGGCTAAGAAGCAAATCCAGAGTCATCAGCGCCCAAGTGCACAGATTGCCAAAAAGCCAGATGCTGCTAGGGGAAGCACTTCGAGTGTTTTCTGGTTTGGCATCTGGGTCCTGATATGAGCAGCCATGCCTAACGTCTGCCTGAGACTTAAGGTTTGACTGATGCAATTAATAACATCTTTCCTTTTGCCTTCATTTATTTCTTCTAATACCACCCCCCTCATAAAGCTAGTAAAATAGTGCGTGCAGTTTAGTTCTAAAGCAAGCTAGGTGCAAAGCCCTAACATCTGCTCTCCTCAATACTCACATTGACTCATGTCACGGTGTGGAATCTTGTTACTAAGTGATCAAATTAGTAGCATTAGAGTCAGTCTTCACTAAAATCGTTCGCTTACTCTTTATACGGTTAATTTGGAGCTAAGACATAACAACTGACTAACTGGTGCTATTAATGAATGGTAGGAACCAGCTGCTCAGACAAATCGAATGGGAAAATGTATCATCTCCCACCCACATTTAAGACAGTAAAAATATCTCTATCATTTCAGTGGGACTTCTATTTATCTTTAAGCGTATAAAGCCATGTTGCCTCCATACAAGTATGTTACTTCATATTACATATTCTTTCAGTGGGTTATTTTTCTTGTACTACTCAAATGATATAATATACAGTGATGGTGACTCAACCACACTCTTTCCTGAATGAAGTGGAGATAAAATAAACACTGTATTTGAAATCAATAGAGGTGACTTCTGGCCTATGATGGGAGCGTCTGGCTCCAGAATTATTATCTGGTGTTAAGTGCTGACAGTGCAATAGGATCTTTACAAGACATAAATACAAGGGATCTCCAAGCCTAGCATCAGCCTGAGAAGTGAGGCAGTCCAGGCTGCCTGGATGGAGCATGATGGCATGAGAAGCACATCCACCCTTTTCCTGAGACAGCTGAAGAACAAAAATTTCTCCCATTAGATATAGAACAAGAAGTCAATGTACTCTGCATTAGATCTCCATACATGCTATGGTAAGTACCTTAACCAAGAGCAAATCTGACTTACTTCAGAAAGACAGGAGTGGAGCAGGGTTGGACTCATTTTCTGGAAGATATTAGCTTCCATTTACTGGGGGTATTTGGGAACTACCTTGTGTTTAGCTACAGTACTCTGGTGATTCATGATGATTTGGTTTGTCCTACCATTCCTGTTAGTAGTAAGACTAACAATAATCATATCTATAGTTTTTTGCTAATTTTTAGCTTCCTGCTCAGAAGAAAATATAAAGCTCAGGAGGGATTGAGACTCCTGGAAGAGTCACTTCACAGCTGGAGAAACATGAACTGAATTGGGAGGATAAACATCCCACTTTCACTGATTAAAGAGAAGAAAAATTGTCTGCCTATTTTAAAGCAGGTCTCTCTCCAAAAGAACTTGAGCTCTGTTCCTCCTTGCACGTCTACACATTTGAGAAGATACCTTCCAGGTAGATACCAGACCAAGAAGGGTTGGTATTTCTTCAGGTATCTACAGCAAGACCCAGAAGCAGTAGGAGAACCATGACATAGCACACTGGTATGAAGGCTGTCACCTACTCTGTAGCTTCTAAGCCACGTTTAAGGCCACTGTGTTCCAGTAATTTAATTAGAGTGAAAGAACTGTGGATAGAAATGGACATGCCCACTTCACAGAGGAATCATAGGTACCATCATGGATATAAGTCACTGCCAAAGGTACCCGGTGCTGGAATTAGCTAGCTACAAGAGCAAAGAGACCCAGTGTAGCCTTCAGCTACATACATACAGATAAAGCACCAGGATGCTTGCAGATAGGGAAGCAGATTCTGTTCTTCCATCTTTTTGTGATGATAAAGACAGAGCATTAGGCTATCCAAAACAATTAGTCTTGCTAACGCCACATACACAGTCTGCAAGGGAGGTGGGAACACAGATCAAAATAATGCTACAGAATATTCTAACATAGAGCCAATTAGGATGGTCCCAAATAATTGCTCCCCTAAAGTCACAATACACATTGAAGGATATGCACTTTATTATTTCTCTGTGACTTCCCAAGGCAAAGTTCTTACTGCGTGCACGATTGTGCCTGTGCTCCATCCATCAGCCTGAATCCTGACATCAGCAACAACAAAAAAAGCTATTATGTTCCTAACTGTAAAGGAAAAACCTTATTTTTTTTTAATTTATTTTACAGAGCTATTTACCTGTCCATGAATGGTAAAAATCCACCATTCTCAGCAGGTGTAAGACCTCTGGAAAGAAAAAACAAAACATTACAATGCCATTATTAAGAAAAACAAAATCTACTTTTTCACCTACAGTCATCACAACATCATGAAAACATCTGCTGCTACTGACTGGTCCTGGAATTACTCGGTGTAGTCTTATCAGTACCCAATCTATTGCATAGTTACCAGAAGCATCTGATAATGGACAGAAAACAACTCTGCAAGCAGAAAAGCATCCAATTTATTTGTGGGTTGGGTTGTTTTTTGTTTGTTTTGTTTTGTACGAATAGCTATACGAGAAACAACTCAAAATATCTTTTTCATTTCTATCATGGCCAATGAGATTACAGAAGCATTCATTTCTTTGTGACCTTTCATACCTCTAGCCTAGTTGACATCCATTCGACTATTTTAGTCATTCTATAGCTCTGTCCTACTACATCAGCATAGTTCTTTGCCCAAGATCCCATGGCAGCATGATACTGAGAACTCATTTAACTTTAAACATATATATTTTGACTAAGTAAGCTTTGCTACAGGCCTAGTAGTATTACTAAAGTGAGTCACAGAATCTCAGGAATACCAGTGTATTTCAAATGATAGTACAGAAGCCCTACATGCTTATTAGAAGTTTAAAACCATTGTGAAATACAATTAGAGCATGTCAGGGCTTACTATAAACATAAAACTGAATAAAAATTAAAACAAGCAGACAGGTTATTATCTTGAAGTCATTACTGAAGTTCAACCTAGAAAACATTAATGAGCTCTACATTTACAACAGGAGCTAGATGTTGCAAATACATTTTTTGTCTACCAAAGTTGGGAAATACTGGCTATATGGCAGCTTTAACTGAATGTTTTAATAGATTATAATTAAGCATTTTCATCTAGATGCTTCCAACCCAAGAGCAGCTCTTGGGCAAGCAGCCTTATGTTGCTGAATTCTGATTGCCAGTTTCCTCTGGCTGGGATGCAGTCCCTCCATGTGTACTAAAGCAGACTCAGTTGCCCGTCATGTTCCAGTAGCTGCCAGTTCTCTGCTTTTTTTTGGTACAATGATAAGCACCTATTTCCATCTTTTCTGATAATCTTGCTGTTCTTGTGATGTCATCAGTGCAAGTCAGAACAGAAAAATGTCAGAGTTACAATGATGGACTGTATGTAAAATGAACCATTAAAAGAAAAATAATAATTAAACATTCAAATGAGCAAGCTTGCCAAGGCATGGGAATAGCTATTCAGCCATCTCAGGGGATAATTATTTTGCAATTCCCATCATAAGTGATGAATTTCACCCCCCACTGTATTGGCCCAGAGTGGTACAGCACGTACTGCACAAGGGAGCCTAGCCATGTTTGGACAGATCAGTGGGAGTCTGGTTGAATATAGATTTAAAGACTGACACTAAGCATATTTACTGTATCTTTTGAAAACCAAATCTTGCTTATCCTGCCTTCTAATTTATCTATCATCTGCAATATAGAAGTATGTACAAATTAAATATAATCTTTAGTGCTTAAGACCTTCTGAGTAAAATAAATCAAATGGCCAAATGCATTATAAAAAAACCCTCAAGTACCGCAAATGAAACAAGAAGTAGTGTCAAGATTCAGGAAGGCTGATGCTACAAAACTTCTGACATCAAATTCCTATGACTATACACAATGGAAGAAAGGGAATAGGAAAAAGAGAGAGACAATGAAAGATGCAATTATGGACTCCCACTAATTAATGAGTTAATCAGCTGCAGTTACTGCAAAATATACCTTTAGATTAAAAGATGAAGTCAGAGAACGAAGCAGGTGAGCTTCAGCAACAAGATCCACAACAGGGCAGATCAGCCAGCGTCCTATACAGAGCAGGAGAAACATCTCTGGCAGATCTTGCACTTTGCTTAGGAGCAGAGCAACCAAGAATTGTCCAATATTATCAGCTGTATTTCCTTACATTTTTCTCCAGCCTCCCACCTTACAAATATAACTTATGTCCCTTCAGGTACCTTCAGAGTGTGTCACACTGCTCCACTTGGCCTGAAGATCTTCACAAACCAGCAGGATTCAGCACACTTAGCACAGACAAACCTATTGTCAGCACTTCAATTCTGTGATCATCACAGTTCTTCCTGTATTTCCATCAGTATTGCTTACAAAAATAGTGATAAGGAAAGTCTGGGATTTCTTTATCTCCAGCCAATACTATTTAGTTCTTCATCAGTACATTTTTGCAAGTTTGGTTTGGTATCTCCAAGAGGTTGGGTATGAGACAACTTGTTCCTTTCAACAGCTCGGTTCCCATCCTAAAGCACAATTAGTTTCATATCACCATTTGCACTGCACAAATGTAATTTATTATTTTATTTTTAAAATGGGGGGGGGGGAAGTTGTGTGATTTTTTTTTTTTTTTTTTTTTTTTTTTTAAGACTACAAAGCTGCTCTATTTGCAGTGTACTCTTAGAGACATTGTATTGATTGGAAGGGAACTGGCTAACCTGAGATGTAAACAGTGACTGGCACTGGCCTTAACCCATGTGGTTAATATCACTGATTTGTCATGCTGAGTGATGTGAAAAGAGAAACAATTGGTTGTTGATTATTGAGCAGCTCAACACAGGGCACATTTGGCATGTCAGACAAGAGACTATTCTAATGAGCTAGAGCTGCTGCCAATTACTTAAGAGCCAGTGCCTCCACTACAAGCTATTCAGTACATCTTCAAGATATTTAACTAAAATCCAGATCAGTAACAGATTGTAAATAAGATGGTTAGTCTTAAGAACCTGTGCATATACACTCCTTTAACATCATCTCACGTGCACTTGCCTGCTAATGGGGCCTTTCACTCTCTGGTGATAAATAATTAACATATAGTACAGCAGTCACTTTAAGGAATGTTACACTCTTTGCAAAGTCTGACAGACTAGTGTAATTGAAACATCCCCTTGTACTTTTTGTTCATTGGATTTTGGAATGAGCATTATCAACTGCTAGAACAACAAACTCTAGGAAGAGATCTCTGATCTTGTGTGGCCAATTGTAATGATACTCTTTTTCAGCTCATGGTTCAAAAGGCTGGGACTGACACCATTATCCTCAGAGACATACTTTTAGATTTTTAGTCACCGCTGCTCAAGAACTGTTTTAACTGTCAGTACATCAATAGGACAGTTCCACTTCATATATGATTAAGTAATTTAAAACTGTACACAGGTTAATCTACAGCATCTAGTCTGCTCGTGCAATTGTGGGATCCTTGGTGATAACAGCCTGTGTTTTGTGCCCAGATTACAACAAGGGAATGTTTTCCAGTTGCCTATGCATTTTGTTAGGTCAAAACAAAAGCTTGTGTTAATTGCCAAGGTACATGCTAATAACATTAGGGAAAAAAAAAAGTGAAGTCATCTGATAATTTCTGAGAGAAAACACTCATGAGAAAAAAACCTAACATCACATTGATGTGGGAACACTTCTCATAATATCGGGAGCTATGGATTATGTATATCTATTTTTGTCAAAGGGAGGAGGCATTCTATATATATATTTTGCAACTAAAAACCTACTTCAGTTCACCCATTGCAAACAAGTTATTTGAGGTATGCTCACACCTTAACTATGGGTACTAAATTTAACCTTCTTTCAATTTTCCTATCTTTTCTCTACTCAAACAGCATATGAAAGGCTCTTTTAAAAAAACATGTTTGTAATAATATGTTTTGTGTTCTGTGGTTAAAGGACCTTTATATATATTTCTCCTGATGAAATATTTGCTGCCTCCAATCACCTGGGGAACATTACCTTGATGAAGCCACTGAAATATGCTCCATCAGTCTCCAAGGGTTTCCCTAGCCTACTTTTCACCCCCTTCTTGCCAATTAAGCTGCCACATTATGTATGATAGTGAGGGTCACTTTTTTTTCCAAGTGTTATTCTGATTTGGTGAAGATGACAGAAGCATGGTGGCCTAGTGAATAATTAGAATGGGTCTTAGAGCCCCAAACCCCAATGTTACATTGCCACATGCTAACTATTTTTCACCTCAGCTTTTCTCTTCTAGCAAGGTACATACATTTTTGTCAGGAAAAATACTTCGGTATTCTGCACTGACTGGCACTGTTTTATGTAAAAAAGTTACCAGATAAAAATCAACTAGAGAGATTACGTTGAAAATCATCAAATTAGAGGGAAATATTTTTTGCAAGGCTGATTTCCACAGAGTAAAACACAGTGTTGCTCTTGGATCATACAACATTAATTACAATGTACTCAGCAATTACCTATGATCCTTCAGGTTGAGAATTTACATATGTTGGTTTACGGACAAGTTAAAATAAAATAAAAAAATCCTTAACACTTTACAATCAAGAAGTGCTACTCCACCGTTCTGAAGTAGTATTCTCCACTGCAGTCAATGATACCTGATAACATTGTTAATTTTTTAATAACCAGAATGTCTGTACAGTTTCACCACTGCACAAACTCAGGATGACCAGAGAACATAGGGGGAGCAGGTTTTAATAGCATCATGCAGTGACAAATATTTGTGATAGTAAAGCAGCCTTTCCAAGAGGAAGATACTTACCTTAAATGCTCAGGATTCATCCGCCACCAAGGACATTTAGCAAGAGGGCTCAAAGGGAAAATTACTGACGCTGGATGAAATTCTTAGTTAAAGAGCAGAGATGCCCCAGCTCGGCTAGCTTTCCTCATGCAGCTACTAACAATTTTTACTGCAGCAGTGATCACCAGAAACAAAGGAGCAAAGAGTGCAGCAGTGGACAGCTGGGAGTAACCTTTCTCCCTCCCTCCTTCCCCCCATCTTTCAGGTTGGAACAATGCCACATCTCATGACCAAAGTCCTTAGCCGCACCTTAATTCAGTACAGGGTGAAAGAACTGAAATGTCTGTCATATAGAACCTACAAAATAAAAAGCACAAAAAGATTAAGCCTTCAGAAAATGCTCAAGTGACTAATAGTTATCTTTTCTCTTTTAAAATTTATCCACGCAATTGTACAACTCTCCTCAGCCTCACACTGCTCTTCTTTACACTCTTCCTTAACCTCCACCCAACAGCAATATTTCCAGCTACAAGAAAATGGCTTCTTCTCAATTCTGCTGGAAACAGCATTATTCATTATGTGCAGAAGTGGATGGGAAGCAAAGAGCAGATGCTCCAGACCACACACAGAGGTTCTGGGCAGCTTACAGTTGAATCACAGCTTAGACCATGAGTCCATACCTGCTTCAAGCTGCTGAGAGCTGCACTGACTCACCCAGCACAAAATATGCAGGAAAAGGTCCTCTCGTTAGGTGTGCTATGCTAAGGCTATTTCATTCGGTGAGTTTTCCCTTTCCCCTAGAACATGAACTTTTTTTTGGATCGGCATCCTTCTGACCAGGCCATTTCAGAATTGCTTTCCATGCAGCACTTCACCCCCTCCACCTCAGATTGCAGTTGCCAGTTTTGTTTTTGTTTCCCTCCCTTCTTAATACAATTAGATGAAATGAACAACAGCAGTACAAAAACCCAGTACAAACAAAAAAGCCCGTAAGAATTCCTCAGCAGTGTTCATATACTCGTCCTTTAAGATACTCTGAAGTGGCACAGTAAGGGCAGTAGGAAGCAGGTAACTTGGATATAATGTTTATTTTAGAGTTAGTGATAAATCACTGTGAGATAATAATGGGAGCATATGTCTCCAACAGCTTTTCAGAAGAGGTGTTCTATTCTAAATGTAAACTAGTGGACCAAAGAGATAGTGAAGATTTATTTCCACTTTCCTGGCAGAAATAGATTTCTTTCCTTAGCATATTAATGGCGATACATTAAAAATGTTTACAAAATACCATCACTTGAAATTATGGAACAAATGTAATTAAATTGCCTACAGGTCCTTAGGGCTGTGAACGCCAGCTTAAGCATTAGTGAGACAGATTGCAAGCCAGGAGTCTGGTTGTTTCTCTCATGCTGGGGAGAAATGGAAATAGTATCGCAGCTGAGAGCTCCACCACTGCACTAAATGTAGCACTGGAGTATGGCAGAGAGGAAAACGCTCAGTGATAGCGAGAACCAACTGGAAACGCTGCCAACGTGAGCAGCACTGCCAATTTGTATCTCCGACCAAGGTTATCCAGGAGAACGCTTGCTGTCATCTATTTTCCAAGCAGCTTATGTTGTAGTTGCTAGGGTTAGACTGAAAATGGCCTTGCTTGAGAAAGAAACAAAACCAAGAGGGCAAAACTAAAAGGGATCTTTGTCTAAAATTCTCCCACCTCCTACACTGTCCACCTTTGAGGGAGATTGTTCTCATCCATGTTAAAAGTACCATGTGGCACCTAGCAGAGCAACTCACCTGGTGAAAGATGGCACAAACCCTATGGCCCTCTGCTTTAAGCTTCCATCACCTCCAGCTCTGCTGGGCCCCAGGCAGCATCTTCCAAAAGACGCAAGCAACTGATGCTGAGTGGGAAGGGACAAAGGACCTACTTCAGGGCAGTTTGGTATGCTGTACTGGTAACTGCTGGAGTGCCCCTTGGATCTGGAAGCATGACCAAGAGCTCATGGCTCATGTTCAGAATGCGTGACTGTCACTTGTAGGCTCAGAAGCTAAAAAACATGGAAATCAGGAGAAATAAACTGTTTATACGTGATATAACTACTTCCGTACTATGTCATTGATGGCATCTAAATATTCTTGTGAATTTTGCAGTATCTGTAATTAATGTGGCAGTTCTTCTTTTCTTCAGCTCCCACCTAGAGTCTTCTGGGGAAAATCATTACAGAGAAAAGCTATGAAGCACTGTTTGAGTCTACCTAAAAAAAAAATATGCAAGTGTGAATGCATATATTCTTATAGACATGACCTCTGCCAGACATCTCTGCAGAACGGCACGGTGGGCAACGTTTAGAGAATAACTTATTCATAAAATAATGAAATGAAGTTTTCTACAGAGATATTGAAGAACATGGTCTCACAGTTAAGACAAAACCACCTAACTGACACAAAGCAGCCCAGCAACAATGCAAGTGACTCATTAAAGAAAAAGCTCTGCACAAGTAAACACAAATTTCTGTTAATCATTTTTCATTTTTTACAGTTCGTGAACAATGCAGATTCCAAAGGTGTTAGCTACACACAATTGGAGCCAAAAGATCTACAAGAAGGGCAGGACGTGCCAGGAATAGGAGGCTTCAACTTCAACTTTGAGCATTTCGCTGCATGTGTATTGTGTACTTCTCAGTAAGTCAGAGCTTTTTTGCACTCGTGCAGAAACTGGGAAAAGTAGTGCTTATGAACCTGTACTTCAGGACTATCTTGCTGCTTAAATAATTAATGCTCAAGCAGTGCTTTAAACAGGCTGTCCTTCCAAAAGCTTGTCTAGAGAGAATTGTTCCGCATTTCCTAAGAATGAACTTTCCAAAGCATCCAAAATTAATTCACATTTAATCTCTCTTTTTCTGTCTATCTGCATGTATAGTAAAAGGTAATTCCAAAGCTGAATGTTTTAATGGCAGTAATCTCTGTAAAACTCCAATGGCAGTGATTCTTTCATTAAGCACTTGCCCCACTTCCCGGGAAGAATCCACCCAATGGGATTGGGGTTCAGTGTGAACATTATGTGAGAACGTAGTCAAAGTTTCCATAACGTAGCATGCACCCCAGAATCATTCAGTTCAGGATATGAACATCAGGCAGACTGACACTGACTCACAGAGTGAACAGTGAGGTTAGAAGCTGACATTAAGCGTTTCCTTGGTTCCCAGGAACTGTCCATCCAGTGAAACTGGAGTTTCATGTAAGGGGTAGGTAAGCAAATGTCATGAAATATAATGTAATGCAAGACTCCCTGACATGGCACAGGCTGAAGAAAGGTCAACTTTACAGTTTCATACACTAACTTCAGGTACACATGAACAGCTGAGTACTGTAGGCAAACACTCTATATAGAGTATAAATACTGCCACATGAGTTTCATAACATATAATAGGCCTTTCCATAGCCAGTGCTCATCAAGCAGGCAGTGCTTTTCTATTTCTTTGATAAAAACTTGCATGCATCCTTTCCACCTTCTTCCTATAAGCCCCTATAAAGGGCTGTGCCCACAAACTGCCTTTTCCTTGGGCTGATATTACCCATGGCCACCAGTGTAATGGGCATTTCAGTGTTGCATATCTTGTTTGGTCCAAACTCTGCTTCAAAGCTACAATTCCCTCAATACTTAATTGCTTTCCAATATGGTCTGTCAGGGTCTACATCAGGCCAGTATACACAGACCAAACTGCAGAGGCAACCAAGGAATCAATAATGTGAGAAACTGATCAGCCAGCTCCTCTTGTTTGGGCAAAGACTGGGCACATGCAACTAAACACCACACCCAAAATTCTGTCTTCTCGACTCAGAGCTTTCTACCCTTGTAGCCACTGTTGATTTTAAATAAGTTTGTGATCCAGAAGTTGCATCATATATTCAATGTCCACCAGGACAACAAAGCTCCCATCTGAAGTTACGAGCATAGGGCAGAAAATCCCAACAGAAACACTAAAGTACATATAAACAACTACGCAATTATGTCATTGCAGTTTATGTATTAGATACAGTACTACGAAGACAAGAGCTGAATGCTTCACCAGAATCCACTGACTTAAGAGAGAATCTAAAATGCTCTCCCAGAACCCACACTACAAAGTGTCTTACCTAACACTGCTCTTCCTGGATCCACAGGGAAACCTTCTGGCACGGATCAGAGGATGAGTAGTGAAGACCAGAACATGCTGGTCTGGGCTACTTATCACTACTTTCCTGAAACATTTTTACACTTAATGCCTCAAAATCTTTTGTATCAAGGGCCGCCAGTTGGTATTCTAGTGAGAACGAGCCCCAAAGGGCTCTTTCCAATTAACAGGGGCACTTGCCACAGCACTCCAAGAGGGAAAGCTTTTACTTAATAATGAATATGTCAGCCTATAGCTACAGAAAAGAGAATGAGAGAAACGCTGGTATTTAAGAGGTTTTTCACATAAACAGCAAAACTAAGGAGGGAAAAGATCACTTTGCACATTTATATGTTCAGAACTCTCCTTTAATCATTGTTTAAAGACTTTTAAAATTGCACACTGCAATATCAGTTACTGTTAATAACAGCACTACTTTGATTTTCTGTGTTACAGCATTAGCACCTTGAAGTCAAATAGTTTTTAAGAAAACATATTCAGGTCAATTCCTGTTTCTTGATATAGCTAACCTCTGTAAGATGATAGGACACTTTAAAAAACGAATAATATTCTAATAAGTTTCAAAAAGAATATTAGGTTATTTGTGGAAGTTAAAAAACAAAAACACTCTTACCAGTCTTAGTCCTTGGTAAATAAAATGTTTTCAGACTTCTCTAGATATGTTAGAAAAACACTTAAAAACACTTCCCAGAATCCTTAGAAGAACACATTCTCTTTTCTGCATACTCAGCACAACAGAAATTGAACAAGAAAAAAACTACTTAACACTTTCATAGCACTACTATCTCATTTTAATAGGAGGACCAAGCCCTCTGACCAGCTTCTCTTATATAAGATTTTAGGACTGCTGTTCCTCATTCAGCCTTATTTCAAGGACTAAATCAAGGTGCTAGGTGAAGTCAGGTGATAGCACTTGACTTCTAATTAACAAGGCTCCTTTCAAGCCCAGGTTTTAACTCCATCAAACTAATAGAAAATACTAATGCATTAAGTTACGTAGAATGACCTCAAGTACTTCTGTCCGTTAAAAACATGCGACAAACTTAGATGCAAAGTTCTCATGCTAATCAGAGTAAAAATTGAGATCATTAAGTAAGTCCTAGCCTTTCTTCTTTATAGTGGCAGTGTGATTCAACTGACTGGGACAGAAAAAACCTGAACGTTATGGTCTCTGAGCCCGGCCTTGAACAGCTCCAGAAAGAAAGTAGCTTAGCTACTCCAAAAAATGAAAAGAGATCCTCTTGCGGCAATAAAAAATGGAGTTGATTTCAGATCAAATAGCTCTACATTTAAGGTCAGACCCTTCCGAAGGAAGTTGGGACACTCAGGGTGCAAGCACTGGAGCATGAACTTGCTTGTAGTGACTCATCTTCCGTAGTTCATGTTTCCCAGGTCTTAGTGATTCAGCCAAGGCAGTTCTAGAATTTCAGGACTCAGCCCTAAAGCCATACATTTGGTATCTAAGGTAGCTCAGTCCAACATAGGCCAGCTGGTTTTGGAAGTCATTCCCCAAATCTCCATGTGGCTCGACGCATTTGGCCATCTCTTCTCCCCTCCAAGCACGGCCAGTGAGAAGGTCTGGTCTGGCCGCGCTATGTTCCTTAGAGCTCTGTGTGCCTTTGCTGTTCTGAGCATCCTTTGTCCTGCTTTGAATGTCATGCATATTTGTTCCGTGGAGTAGCAGAAGTTGGACATTACTTCTACCAAATGAAATGTGGAGATATCAGATAATAATGTCTCCTGTAATGGATGTAAGCACGCTATTTGGAGTATATCTGCAGCAGTAGAAAACAGTTCATCCTAGTATAAGCTCACAATGGTAGATGATGCTTTTCCGAAAAACGTATCATTCTTGCACGCGAATAAGGGAACCTAACTTAATCTCTAGATTAAGAGATAATTTTATCTACCAGTTATAGGATTAAAAAAGTAGAGAAAGAACCTCCTCTTCCATTTTCTGACTTTAAAATGAAAAATGTTGCTAGTGAGAAGTACCAGAGTACTTAAAAACAGTCTGCAAAGCATTGCAGGTCAACTGGAAAAGCTGTTTTGAAAATAAAATCATTTACAACAGCATAAAACGTACCTTATTTTGAGTGAGTGACATGAAGTTATGGCACATCTACATCCTGCTTTGGAGACCCCATAGGGAGGAGTGTGTAAGCAGACTTGTATATTTTCTGAACATTTGGATATCTAGTTTTGATCACTGTTGTACCTTTTCTCATTCTATGTTCCAGCGCTCCTTTGAGGCTACTCATGTACCATACTGGCTTCAAGTGGTACATCTGTTCCTTCATTATGCTCTGCTCAGGTCTTTAAATACCTGGAGCAAACCCCAGACTCCAGATTTACCTATTTTAATATAGCTAAACTATCTCTCCTCTACTTGGCAGTCACTGTTATTGCACAGACTTTGTAGTTGAAGGTCATAAATTTTTCTTTGTGCCCAATAAATGCACTCTTTCAATAGGTTAATGCTTGTATGCTGCAATTATTTCAAACAGGTGGTCACTCTGACACCCGCCATTAGCCAGTCTGCAACACACAAATGTATTGATCAAGTCAAAGATGCACTCCTGACTTGTGCTAATCAATGTATCAGTTCTCCAAGGGTTTTTACAGTGTAATGAGCAGGAAATATAAACACCACTGCTAAGTTTCTCTCTCTTCGGGGAGCAACTGAGTGCACTTATAGAAGAGCTGATGTACTGATTCACAGCAAAATGAAATGACATCTCCAAATAAAATTTTAATCTTAAGTATGCAGGTAAAGTTTTGAAGAAGACTGATATGTAAATTTGCAAAGTTTGCAGAATTACGGTGCTTAATTTACAGCTGTGGAGCTAATGTGCAATGGTACCTTCTGTTGGAAGTTTTCCAGAGTTAACCAGAGCTCAACGTGGCTTCAGACCCACCAAGGAAGCCAAATGATGCAATAGGAAAAAAAAAAGATCAGGAATTAGTAGTTTCGAGCAATAGCCATTTGTTCTTATAAGTCCATCTCTCTTTACAGATACTAGCAAAGCCATTCTCTGTGTGCAGTCTTTGAAGCGCAGCTTGCAGAAGGATTGCATTATAAACACAGTGCATTCCAATTTAGAGTTAAGGTTGAGGATCTTTTTTCACATTAAATTTGTTGAGCCATTCTCCACTGGATCTGTCATTAAATATTATCTCCAGTCAGCTATATCATTTTCTACCTTCAGTAAAGTTCTGTGTTGTCTCTGACAAGGTGGCAGGTAGAGGGCACTGACAAGCTACAGTTAGGATTCTGGGTCAGTACAAATCAGTGTTGACCCCAGGGAGGTCACAGAGGGTGTCTGAGGTTACCTGAGGTTTAGGCAATGGACAGTGAATGATGCAAAGATAGAAAGTCCTCCAAAACCTCTTGCTTACGGTGTGCCAGTTAACCTGAACTAGATGACAAAACAATATACTGTTAGCAATCCCTACATTATTTACCGTATTCCCATAGTTACCTCCACCTTATAATGACAGGATGGGGAGTCTATAATTCTCTTTTTCTTCTGGATCTCAAAGTACATACGCCAAATCTGACTGTTAAGCTCTTACATGTCTTTAAGCCCAACATACCTGAATCAGGCATCTTTAGATACAAGAATCCTTATTTTGCGTAAATCTACAGCTAAACGTTGTCAGCAGCTGACCCATATCTCACTGCCCACTCTATTTCATGAGCAAAACTCCTTCTGAGAGGCACAAATGGAACCTAGGAATTCTTAATCCCAACATTCAATGTGTAATCCACTGGCACAGCGTGAGTCATATCTTTTAATGGCCAGTGTACATAGATACAAGTGTACAACAGCAAGCAGCTAATGGGTTTACTCTTTTAATGGAGGAAGTCCTGGCTGCTAATCTGAAGGCCCTGGGTTCAAGCCCTACTGATGACCCAACTTAAATTGTTGTTTTATTAGGTAAAGACTTAAATATGATTGATATAATTTAAGCTATTTAATCTTCCATTGTAGAATGATTAAGATTGATCCATCTGTTCTATAATCAAAGATTAATAAAGTTATGAAGCTAATAGTATAACAAGTGTTTTTGCTAATCCCAAGTTGTTGGGATAGTTCTCATCTGGAAGCAGTGACGGACACAGCAGGAGGAACAGTCCATCTCTATTAGGAGTGATTAGTACAACTTCATGCTATAATTACTAGGATACACTTACACAGGAGACTGCTACCCAGCCACTAAGTATCCTTAAGAGGATGATCTTTTGTACCAAAAGGTCCAGCAGTTTTTCTGGCAGTTGAGAAGTTTATCTCCACTGAGTGCCTGAAGGGTGACTCAGTGCTTCAGATGAATGACAACTTTTTTTTTTTTTTCCCCAAAGTGCTTGGCAATTAAAAAAAAAAAAAAGCCTTCTAATTAGCCCCTTAAATTTTAGATTGGTCTGAAATGGTCTTTTTCATGTAGCATCGATCTTTAAATGGAATGGCCTTTCCTCTATTTCTCTGCTGTATGCAAAGCCGTTACCATATATCCTTTTCAGCTTTATCATTACTGGGTTAACCAAGTTTTGTACACCCGGAGCATGCCTATATTCTGAAACACAACGAGGTGCCGACACCTAGAGATGGCCCCAACTGCTTACCTCCTTCCCAGATCTGTAGCACAGGTGGCTGAAAGTTGTATAAGGCAGCTGATTAAGGGATGACTTTCACTTCATCTGAGGCTTCTGATGAAATTCCAGTTAGTGGTCAGAATTCTTTTTAATGTAACATTTATTTTTAATAAACTTTAAGCTTGCATCTTCCCCCCCCCCCAATTATTCCTGTATAATATTCCAGTCCAGTTCCAAATCAGCAAATCCTTCCAAATTTGCTTCAGCTGCAGAGTTCATTAACATACCTGTTTTATGGCAAGGTCATCATGAAAACATTGTTTCAGCTCCTCAGATATCCTCAGGCTTTTACCAATACCACCTTTCCAATAACTTCCCCATTCACTTCACCTAATTATCTCCTGTTTAGCCAGGTTCTTGCTCAGCTTAGCATCCTTTTCCAGTACAATATTAACTAACATCTATGTGGGGCACCATACCAAATCCTTAACTGAGCTGTGAATTCCAGACATTTTACTCACAGTCCCACACAACTTTTCAGGCATTCTCAATTATTCTTAAGGCTATGAAGTACTTCTTGTGCATCACTTACTGGAATTGCTACCTGCCATCTGCTCCTTCATGTTTTCTCCTGCTTCTATGACTGCATTTTATTCTCCTAAACCTTCATTAAAAACAAAACAAAACAAACCAAAACCAAACTCCAACAAGTTCTGCCTTAGTTTCAATGCGGATGCTTACCTGTAGTTTGCACAGTGGGAGCAGTTCTGGCAGCTTTTTCTAAGGGTTTGTGATTGCGTGAAAGTCTTGGTTTCAATTTCAGTTCCAATTAAATTAAATTCATATTTTTCATGGCAGAGAGGAATGGGAGGATGACAGATGCGTATTCATCTGACAGAAAAAGAAAGGGAGAAGGAAGGAAGGAAATACTCTTTCTTCAAAACTCTGAAAATCCTTAGAGCGCAACTCAAATAGGACTGCTCAAGGCAGAACTGTGGAAGTAAGCAAGGAGTAAGGTCATAAATTAAGGCAAGAAATGAGGAAACATAAAGTACAAATATCAAATATAGAGTCCCCTAACAACTTCTTAAGTGTTATTCCAAGCTTGCTGCCTTCTGATAACTTAAACACACCCCATTTCAACTTCTTATTCAATTTTCTTGAGAAAGAACTGAACAGAAACCAACCCAGAACTATGGTTTGTTCTGACATCCTATTTACTCAGCTTGAGGTAACTTTCAAAGATAAAATATTGCTTTTATACTTCCTTCTGAATCGAAAGCTTTGTGTTTTCCCCACTTACCTCCTTTCCTGGCTGCAAGCTGCATCCATTTCTGCAGAACAAAAGTTTATCTTAAGAGCAAAAATCAACGCTCACGTCTATGCCTACAAAGAGAAATAAAGAGGAGACAGTTCTTTTTCACCAATCACAGAATCATCAGATGGGCCTTCATTTTATCACAAATTCAATCATATTTAGAATTCTGTAATTATCTTACTTTACATTTTAACTGACTTATTCTGTTAAATGACTTACTCTGTTACTCTGGTAACAGTTTTTGTTTGTTTGCTTATATCTGAAAAGCATCCCTAAATTGCACAGATACTGACATAACCATTACAGTTAAGCGTTTCTGTTCATGGGCACGTAAATCCAGATAGGTTTAATTTAAGCAGAATGTCCGGCACTTTCTCAGGCATCACAATAAATAGCCGTGAGTCTCTTGAGGTACCATGCAAGTGCTCACGGATCTGCACGTGCATCAAAGAAACAAATGTGGGTGAGTCGAAATAGGTACAGTACAAAGCATGGAACCATAAGTTTCAGATTAAACAGAGGTGTCTCTGTGATACAGTGTTTCTCTACTACTTTGACTGCGAGAGAAAATCACTGATTAAGAGTAAAAGGTCCCACAGAAAACTTTGCAGAAAACTGTGCATCCTTCCTGCTCCTTCTTTGCCACTAGGTCTGCCTATAAAATCTGCCATAAATTCTCTCTGAACTCAGATTTTACTGTCGTAGAAAACCCAAGATTTGTGTCAGGATATGGGGTGCATCCCACATAGTGTATCACCAGCACTGACCTTCTCCTGACATCCCATCTATTTGCCCGAGTATTAAAATCATGAAATGTTCAAGTATTCCCTGGATCTCTCTGCAGAGACTTACAGTTGGGATTATGGTCGTAATCCAGCAGAAGAGAAGCAGTCCCATCACCACAGCTGTATTTAGGCAGAGTGAGACTGAGGACTTTTGTTTCAGCCACCCCATACAAAAAGGAAAATAAATAAAACAGTTTATTCTGCAGAGGTTTCTGCATGGTCCCCAGGGTGAGTGCCACACTGCCAGCCATGGCCACCCAGAAGTCCTTGTGTCCTTGTGTTCTTCAGACAGAAATATCAAGGCTGAGCTGCAGCACGAAAGCTCCCTAATGGCTGAGAGTCAGCCAAGGTGGCAACTTAATGCAGGATATAAAAAGCCAACTGGTAATCTACAATGCCTATAAGCTGCCAAGCCACTAAATGCCTCCTAAAGACCAAATGACACTCCTAACAGTGACCAGAATCATTCAGTTTGTTGTGAACTTTAGTTTCATAGAATAGGCGATGGTAGATATTGGAGTTTTAAATCTATTTTGATTTCTGCATTCTGTCTTTCAGTGGAAAGACTTTCCATGGCAGTGCATTACAATATAGGAAGTAAAAAGAGTTTATCATCACAGCTGCATAAAGATACAGTCAGAGCCACTCTGAGCAGAAAAATTGCTTATCAGTTCACATTATAAAAACTAAATATTGGATTGAAACACCAAATACTTTGCAGAGTTTTCACTTTCTTTCACAAAAGAGATTAACTGCATTCAAGGTGGGCTCACAGACAGGTTATTCTAAATTGGACCAAAAATCATCAGCCACCTACAGTCTGAATTTGACCCCATTATATTAAACAAAGAGCCCTCAGAAATAATTGAGCTGGGAGCTGCACAACAGCCTAAACCCCTGCTGGCTGACAGTGTCCAGCAGAGAACAAATGAACCCACTACTAATGGTAGTCAACAGCTTCTTCAGAGGATTGAACTTATCAACCTCTAAAGAAAAAACAATGTTCTGTATGGTCTTTAGGCAACCGACATGATGTAGAAACGTGGATGTATTCTGAGCTATCACAGCTGCTCTGAAATGAAAAGATCAGTGAAAATTTAGATCACGATCTTGCCATCTTGCCATCTTCATGACAAACAAGCCTCAGCACATAGGGTCCTGCTCACTCATGCACCGGAGATGGGGGACCCTTGTGAGCCAACAGCCCGGCAGAAAGCCCTGCACCAGGCTCTGAATTTGTTCTTCTCCAGTGATGGCCATTGTCAGAACAGATGAGGTGGGATCCGTTTTTTTCCACTTTTCCCCTTTTAACATAGAGGAGCATTAAGTGCCTCCTGCTCTAGAATAAATTGTGCAGGTCCGCTGCCATGTGGTCTGCAGGCATAATAAGGAGTGCTGTGAACGTGCAGGCACAAAAGCCTTGATGACTTTCTGGCAGTGGTCACTGCTATCCGCTAGAGCTGGTGACATTCATACCGCAAGTTAATGGAATAAAAACAAGCTTCCTACCTAAATTAGTTGGGACAGGGAGCACAGCTGCTACACAGTAAGAGAGAATTAAACAAGGCCTGCCCCACTTAGACTCCACAGCACGTGGTGATTTCTCTCTGAACACGGTATGTTCAGAAATCCTGCCATTTGCAGAAGCCACCGCTCCTCCTCCAGCCCTGAGCTGTGTGGCCTGTCCCTGAGAGGTGCTGGAAGGGGTTGGCAGCACGGAGACCTCTCTGAAAAAGCCAGCTGCATGTGCTGGAGGAGCCGAGGAGCCTTGTTCTTGTGAGAAACTCTTATTTGTATTTAAGTGCTACGGTGAAATTTTTTCCTTGACAAATTGATCAGTTAAGCCCTCCTCATGTTCTTCCCAGTGCCCTTCTGAGCACGGGAGCTCATGGTTCAGCCCTGCGCTCCTGCACAGCCCGGCACACAGACAGTCTATCATCGACACCGCGCACGTATGGTGCACCGATAATTCTGGTACCACATAGCAGGTCACTCTGATTAGGGCTTTTTTGCCATACACTGTGTTTTGTCCTTTTTCTGCAACCGATCGGGGGATCTCAGAATTAATTAAATCTCTTGATGTACAGAGACAGCTTGCGGAGTAAATGGTATGATATTAGAGACACTGAACTTGCTCGTTTGATTTCCTCTCTGTAACCTGAGCTCCAATTTAGTGTTGTATCTTCTACCCTCTTGAAGATTAATTACGGCACCAGTTAGCAAGTCAGCTCACCTGCTTTCAGCTGTGAAGAGTGTAAGTCAAGAGAAATGTAACTCAGGTACTGCTTGGGCTTTGTACATGACCACTGGATATTCAGTGGAAGACTTAGCAGTTAAATACATTTAGCACTACAGCGCTCCTTTCTTACAACCACCGAGAGGCTGCAGAAGCTGGTCATGGCATGGGTGAGGCACTATTACTGACATTTAAATTCTGCTTTCAGTGTTCTGCAACTCCACTCCCAATATCTGAGGAGTCTGGGGGCTCTGCGGTGCCCTGGTGACATAGAATCGTAGAATCACAAGGTTGGAAAAGACCTACAAGATCATCTAGTCCAACCATTGAACAACATGGCCAAGGGTGCACAAGTGACTCTGAACCCTGCGCAAGGACACCAAGGCATCCTGTTGGCAAACAACTCTGCTCCAAACGCTGCAGTTATTTGAATAGGGCAAATTTAGAGAACTTAGAGAGATTCCGTGTGATGGTGCAAGATGAGCAGCTGGCAGCAGGTCTGTGTGCAAGAAATACAGCTCTGGCAGAGAGAGGAAGCACAAGTAGAAAACATAACAAGCTAGAGTCTTTGGAGAACCAAGTGGGATAGACACACTCTTCCATTTAGAAATGACATGTTTGGAGAGGTTTAGTTTGTGCACTGGAGAGTGACTTCTTTGAAACACTATTAACTAGAAGAATACTATTTTTTAATTTCTCAGACACTGAACCAAGTTTATTTAGCTATGGAAATCAGCTCTATTCATTCCCATCCACCTTCTGAAGTCCATAATCGGTGCAGGTCTACCCCTAAACGCAGCTCAAGTTTAAGAAAATCTTGGTTAAGTCCAGCAAACCCAAGTGCTAGCCATAGACAGAAAGGTTCAGGTGCTGCTGTGTGGAGCCCAGGCAAACCTAAATCTGCAACACAGCTTCCCCAGCAGTTATTTCCTTGCTCTCAAGAACGCAGCCAGCTCTGCAGACAATTGCCCCCTGCGATCTCGGTGCTGGATCACATATGGCACAGAACTACAACTCTGTGCCCTGACGGGAATATGATGGCACCTGTTTTACACATGAAACACTTCACTATGATCACTGCAGTTCTTAGCGTTACTGTTAATTTTATCATTAATTTTGCCGTTCCCACTGACTGTGTTCTGCTTAATAGCATCAACATTCCCACCCTTGGTTTCTGAATTATGACCCTTACACAGACTTTTCACCACAAAGACATCAGTGACTTCTTCCTAGACTACCTCATCCTAGGAAGACCATAGGTGGCTTCTTAGGGTTAATGTTTGTTCCCAGTATGTGTTCTAGAATCCAACCTCTACACTATTTCACCTCATAGCTCCTAAGGAATTGCTTACAGCACCATGAAGACACCAAAGCAGTTGCCTCCAGGAATACTGTGAAGACCGGTATTTGTTTTCTCAAGTTTCTTTTCAATTCCTTCAGTTGTACACCCTAGAAAGGCATCCAAGCAGAAGCATTGCTGTCTGCTTTAGCGGGGCACCAGGTTGCCTGTTACAGACAACATGCAACAAGTCTTGCATTAATTCAGACGTCCATCCCTTATCTTGACATCTGAAAATGGCACCTTCTGGCAGCTTCCCCTTTGGTATTGTCTTTCTTTTAAGGATGATGTATAGTAGCAATTTTGCTTTATCTGCTAAGACCACCAGCAAAGTGGCAATCCTGTTCTTTCATTGACAGTGTTTTTGATAAGTGATTTGGGCTTTTTTTATTGCACGGTAATATTATGTCTGAAAAACCCAATGCATGTCTGAAGAAAAATAGGGATCCTTGATTTGTGTTGCCTGTGTGCATTAGTAAGCATTTGTGAATTTTATATATTGATTCATGCTTTTGAAATTCTACTATTTTTTTCATATGGTTAAAACAGGCTTTATCTCTGCGCTGTTGTACATTAATGTCTTACGCTTGAGTTATGCATCATTTATTCATGCCAACAGATTGGGTTTGACTTTCAGAAGAAATTTTTAATTGTGATGGAAACAATGAAAAACAGCCAATTCTAAAACTAAAAGTATGTTTCTGTTAGAAATTTCCTGTGTTGAACAACCCATTTTGAATTCCACTCTTAATAGAATATACATATATATATTCTTTCTTTCTACAAAACCTACGAAAATGCAGTCTCAAATCTACTAAGAAGCTTTTATGTTTCTCAGACAGACTCACGAGGCTTCCAAATCATCTTCAAAAGGTGGTAATCTACTACCTAAGGTATTTGCTCTCAAAGGTAATTGAGATGTTTTAGAGAATAGGGAGGAAATTAGGTAATATATTATTTATAAACCAAGAGTAAGCAGTAGAAAGAGTTAGCTCTGCCTCTGTCTCTGAAGGACCCAGCTGTTCTGGCTGCTTTTAGTTGCCATCCTGAAGAGGAGGAGCAGGAGAGCGGCAGATCTCAGAGCTTCCCCTCCCTGGGGTCAGTGGTGGAGGCTAATTAAGCGGAGTCTCCAGTGCAGGGCTATAGTAGAGTAGCTAAGGAAGATACTTGTCATTGCTTACCATCTTAATAATGCACCTTCTTATTGCAACTTTCCTAATATCTCTCCATTACTGTAAATCTATGCTTTGAGATGAAGAAAAATAAACAACAATCCCGTAATATAAAATATCTTCCAATGATAAAACTGATGAAGTATTTGATTTTCCCAGTGCAGATATCTCTACAACTAGATACAAGGCATGTATTCCTCCACAGTGCTAAGAGAGAAGACGACTCACTGGTCTTTTCCCTTGAATTATGTATTACAGTTCAGAAGCTGGAAACACAAATATCTGTTTATAAGACCTGTCTTCTGATGATCAGTACAGCTTGTGCAAGCTTTCTGGTATGAGCAGATTAGTGGACAAAAAATGCAGGAGTCCACAGCTTGTTTGAATTACAGGCATTGGTAACTCTCATTCTTGCACCATGTGCTGGTCATTCAGCTGCCTCTCTTGCCAGAGACACATACTTCATGCATTTACATGAAAAGTAATGCTCAACATGCAGTAGAAGAATGAAGTTGTACCATGCTCTGTGAAGCTTTGTGAATGCAGCAATCTTCAAATTAAAGAGGTGCAGGACCCTGCTTTTGTCTTTTGAACTTCATGAGGTTCCTCCCACCCAGCTCCAAGCCTGTCCAGGTCTCTGAATGGCAGAAGAGCCTTCTGGTGTGGCAGCCACTCCTCCCAGCTTTGTGTCATCAGCAAACTTGCTGAGGGTGCACTCTGTCCTTCCAACAAATATATTAAACAATACCAACCCTAATCAAGTACTGACCCCTGGGCAACGCCACTAGGTGCAGGCCTCCAACTAGACTGTGCTGATGATCAGAGCCCTCTGAGCTCTGTTGTCCATTAGTTGAAAAAGATAAGTGACGTTCCTCAATGGGCCGGTGCCAACAACTACCAACACCATAAGCAGCCGACAGCCTTACCCACCTCACGCCACTTGTTCATGTGTCTACGCTGTTGCTGATGCAAAGTGAAAGCAGCTGTAACACCGCTGACAAAGTCACCAAGAAAGTGTTTCAAAAAGGATTATTCCTTGTTAGTGGATCAGAGAGAACCTGTGAATTTTTAAAGTTGGGAAATTATCTTTCTGAGTTTAAATATGCTGGTAAATGCTGATACGTGGATGCTGATAAGTTCAAGGGTTTTTTTGAAAGAAGCTTTTATCTCTCATCCTTACATGTTATTACAGCACATTATCTCTTTCTGGTCTTCAGAGTTCCTCTTGAGATGAGATGGGGAAGGTGTTTCTAGTTCTTCCTTTTTACTAAGGGCTGAAAAATACACACAAACGTATACCCCACAAATGCATCCATGCTCCTCCCCAGCATAACAGCTCCTTTGCTTCTTGGTTTGGAACAAAATTAACCAGTGATATTTTCCTCCTCTGGCTAAATGTATTGATAGTTTCATACAAGGTTCTTGTCTGATCTTTGTTATATTGATGCAATGAACATTAACAGAGGGAAACAGTAGTTACAAGGGTGAAAGTAGAAATCTGTTTAGTCACTACACACTTCGGTGATATTTCATAGAACCATAGAATTGTGAAGGTTGGAAAAGACTGCTGAGATCATCTAGTTCAACCATCAAGCCACCACTGCCATGCCCGCTAAACCCATGTTCCCAAGTGCCACATCTACCCTCTTCTTGAACACCTCCAGGGACGGTGACTCCCCCGAGAAGAAATTTTTCCTAATATCCAAGCTGAACCTCCCCTGGCACAACTGGAGGCCATTCCTTCTCATCCAGTCACCGTTGCCTGAGAGAAGGGGCCGATCCTCACCTCGCCACAACATTTTTCAGGGAGTTGTAGATAGCGAGAAGATTTCCCTCAAGCTTCCTCTTCTCCAGACTGAACAATCCCAGTTCCCTCAGCTGCTCCTCATAAAACTTGTGCTCCAGACCCTTCCCCAGCTTTCATGAAAGAAGCCCAACAAAAACATTTTATGAGCATGATTTTCACTTTCTAATGATCTTTGATGAAGGACTGTACAAATATGCCATCTTGAATGCCCCGTTTTAGTGCACGTCCCTCAAATTTTATAACTTCTCAAAGTAATAAAAAACACTATTAATAACATATCATAACAAAAATAATTGCAAAAGATAATATGTTAGTATAATAAGCAGCTGAAAGGAAAATGGAAGTGTCGAAGAAAAGGGTATATTTGGCACTTAGGAACATGTTCTAGTGGACATGGTGAGAATGGGTTGATGGCCGGACTAGATGATCTTAGTGGTCTCTTCCAACCTTAGTGATTGTATGATTCTATGATTCTAGTAGGAGCAATTCTGCCAGAATTTTTTATTATTATTATTATTATTATTTTGGTCTTTCTGACTTTTCAGTCCAGTAAAGAATAAAATATCTGAATTTTCCATGGAATGGAAATTCTGGCTGCCTACTCACACTTTAAATGGGCATTGAGCTTCACCTCTCTGCTAGGAAAGTGGCTTCTGATTTTTGTGTTTAAAATTCTTATTTCACGTTTCATACAGCTGATAACAATTAGGAGGTATCTGCATTAGGCATTTGCACACCTGCCTTTTTGGGAAATTTGTGTTTTGATGTAGATCCAATCTCTGCTTGTAGTTAGTGTATTGGCAAATACAGCTGTATTGTAATGATGAACATCAAGTTAGATTATCCTGGAAACTGCAGCAGTGATGACTTCAGTTCAGTTAGAGAAGTGAGGTGCTCAAATGCAGATGTCAGCCAAGGCTGAGGTCAGGCACCCATCCCTACCATGTCTGATCCAAGCAGTATTCCCAATGAAGTCCTAGCCCCTGATGTCAATGGGAATGCAGACTTACTGATGGTGCAACACGCCCCCAGACCATCTCATATGATGATAGCAGTGCCTAGTAGTGCAAGACAGAGGGAAATACTGCTGAGAATAGCAGATGATGCGAGCTGGGTGGGAATCCCAACCCAGCCCTGGCAGTCACCCAGCACTGCTCTGGAAATCTGGAACCACGCTCTGGTTACACCCTACAGACTGTGGGGCTGTCCAGCCCTGCAGGCCTATTCCCAGGCATCCCACGCTCAGACTCATCCGCACACAGGAGGCTGTGCCAGCTGTGGTGTGGGTTTTGCCATCAGAATAGTGGTGCTGCCGTGCAGGAGCGTGGGGGCCAGGACACACTAGGGGCAATGCTGGAAAACCATCCATAAGGGGCTGATGACACACTTGTTACAATGGGGCTTTGCCTGCCCCTGTAGTGACCAAGCATATTTTGCGTGCTTTGCCCCCTTAACAACACTTGGAGGAATTAAAACTCTCAGTGCGGCTCACAGGGATGGTGGGAAAAGCTCCTGGGGACCTTTACTCCTGCAGACGGATATGGCCCCCTCCCACTTTGGCAGTGCAGCAAAGGGCTGCTTTATTATAGCTCTGTCACTTCACACAGTCCGGTTTTATTTCAATAATAAAAATATAGAAATATAATTAGCATCTTTGTTTTGAGGCGCCGAGTTCTTAAATTGCCACGTGTGACAACAGTTATGGCAGCGAAATCGTTAAAATCATGTAAATGCTTAAAGCACGTAGGCCTGGGAGATTATAGTTTCATTAGAGAAAAGGCTATAAAGTTAGACCTAGGTAATTACCTTTCCCATTAATGCTAGAAAATTCTTTGCTCCACTGAGAAGTGATTGTGGTGCATCATGCCTTCTGTGCTTTTACATCCGAGCGGCAGGAGCCTTTATTTCATCAGCACAAACTGCAAGGAACCAGCGGCAGCCTTCCAGGTGTACTTTGCAAATTGGGGTTTAAATGTGGAACACATCAAATTAAAATTCAATATTAATTATTTTGTCTTGCTAGGAGCCTGAGTAGTTTAAAGCAGCAAGGGTAATTGTCTAACTCATTGTATGTGTCTACAGCGAACTTAATCATTATGTCAGCTTCCTAATAAAAGGTTATTATAGAAACAAAGATCCCAATTTTACATATGGTAGGCAAGGGAGAATTCGAAGAGCTAGTCTCCAAGGTAGACTTGAGGTTCTTGACAAATGATGCCCATGCTGTGATCAGATACTTAACAAGAAATCTCGTTATTAACTAGGCCTGTACAGATAATTAGCACTTGAGCTTCAAATTTTAAATCTGGCTTGAGATGTATAATTTATCAAAAGCCCTAGCTCGCTGTCAAAGTCCCATAATAAGGCAGCGTTATTGATGAATTGAGATTAAGAGCAGATTGAAGAGAAAATTAGGCCACTGGTTAGTCTGAAAGGTCTGATTTCAATATTTGCGGTACTAATTTGGTATTATTTTGGTAAATGGATGAGATTCCCAAGTGCTGCATGGTATAAAAGAATAAACCACGCGTCGTTATTCTAACAAAAAAGTATTGTTTGCCGGACGCTGAATTTTGCAGCACCAGCAGCCTGCTTAATAAGCTTCTTTACGGGATAAGCGTACCTGTTTTTATTGCATTAATTTATTACAGCACATAGAGAGCGCCGGGCTTTTAGGCAGGGTTGGAAAACGTACCTTCCTTACATTAAAAATTATATCACATTAGGCTAATTATGACAGAGTGTGCCAAGCCCTAATTTAGCCGTTCCATTTATATCCGTGAATTGTCTTTCAAGCATTCCTTACCCTGGAATGCAGATAAGTATCATTTATGTATTCAAGCTACATAAAAAGCACAATCTTGTTTTAATGATCGCCAGTAGCACTTCATTGCGAGAGGCTCCAAGGAAAATGAAAGAGTTACTGTATGCAATCTATCTACAGTAAACCGCAGCTGCAGAGGTGTGAGATACACAATCACGGCCCTTAGCAAGCTAGATCTTTTCGATACGCGTCATAAAATGTCACTTAGGGCAATATCTGCTTTCCAGAATTACAGGAGGCCACACGTACGGCTGGGATGAGTTCCGTTTGTTTTGTTCGAGGCTTAATTCCCAGCCCAAGCACACAGATCATCCCAGAAAGGCACCCTGCTTTACCATATATCACGTCTTATGTATAACAAGGGCAACCACGGACGGTTGTATATATCCGATATACCACACCAGTATCCTCCAGCAAAGTAATAATGCCAGTCGCCGCCTGTTTCCAGGAAACTTCGCACTGAAATCCCCTGTACGGCGTTATTGGCAGCAGCTCCCTTCCTCTCAGTTTCCAGCTGTCCAACAGGGTGTGCCAAGTCACAGCAGGACCTGAGGAGTGTTTGCATTCAACTGTGGCACCGCGCTTTATGGAGATTTGCTGTGTACGTTGTGCACTTGCAGACAAGTGGGATTTCCAGGCCCGGCAGGGCTCCTGGTGCCGCTGCCGAGGTGGTTTGATGGTCGGCAAATTGCTCTGGGCCGGGAGCTGGTGACAGAGCAGAATGTATTGCGTTCGCTTTCCTATCAATAACATCTGAACGCCGACTTACAATGGAATTGCTTTCATGCTGCTCTTGTCTCCTAATTTTAATTTTAGGATTGATTGGATTTTGCAATCAGGCGTTTTTGGCGATGCTGGGAATCAGAGACCTTTCCTCCTTTCTTATAAATAAGGTGCTATTAAAAATACAAGCAACAAATTATAAACAACTTCAGCTGCTTTAACAAGCCATTGCCTGATGCGTATTTGCACCGATATGGAAAATATTTCATCTTTTTGATATATACATTATAATCACTTCATACAGCTTGAAATAATTCATTCTTTTAGATTTTACTCTGCCGCGCACAGCGGAGCAGCACTTTGCAGGGCTGATGGAGTCCTGCAGGATGTTTAGAGGGTCTGTAAGCCACCCAGACAACAGGGGCACACAACACTCAGCACACAGAGAGCCTACTTGTACTTCTGTGGTGGTTTTCATTCAGGGACTTCCAGGTGTTACTGTGTCCCTGTTTATGCTGAGCATGCTTCTGCCGTGCATCAGTGCAAGCCGGGGCTGGGAGACAGATCTCCTCGAGGGTACGCTTACTTCAGTGCAAGAGGTAAACCTGGGGAGCTCTCAGGGTCATTTAGGATAAAAGTAACCTATACACTATATTCAAACTTATTTAGAAAAATAATTTAGGGACTATTTTATATCTTCAAGTGCCGTTTTCAAGGGTGTTCAAAGATTTTTTTTTTTTTTTTAATGTTTAGTTATTTCCAAATTCGGAGGGAAAAGGAGTACATTTACACCAAACAAGAGCACTGTGTGTGTGACGCTGTACCTTGGGCCCATTTGGAGCTCATCGTAACTGCTCACTGATAACTGCAGTGACCCAACACCTGCCTGGCAGTCCTTACACACGGGGCACTCCTGCAGAGTGGAAAGGGAGCTGTGTGCACAGTGCATGTTTCTATGTTTGGTTGCATTTGTATAAGAAAACAGAGCAACAATACGTTACCTCCCACAAACCAGTGCAAGAAATAACAGCTGCCTTACGGGAACTGTAGGCACGCACCTAGAAATAAAACAATTAATGAGTAAATAAATAAACATTCTTTAAAGCGCATCCAAGCGGCTTTCACTGCAGCCCGCCTCGCCTCCTGGACGTCCCCCCCCCCTCCCGCCGGGACTGCCGCCCGCTCCCTGCCATGCCGCCGGCGGCCGACAGGGGGCGCCCGCGTACCGCGGAACCGCGCGCTCCGGGGCGCAGCCGGGGCCGGGCCGGGGGGCGCGGGGCCGGGCCGGGGCTCAGGGAGGCGGCCGGATCCGCATCCGTTCTGCTTTAGCCTTTGTGGGACCGCGGTGCCGGGAGCGCGGGTTTGGCCTTTTTCTGCGGAAAAGGAGGGAGAACGGGCGCCTGGGATGGAGGGACAGCTGCGGTCTGAGGCAGAGCGCACAGCCGAACTTCAATAAAATAGAAGTTTCGTGGTACAGCATGAGCTAAAGTAATGCACGGCTTTTGCTTATCGTGTCGCGGCCTCATAGCTGCGGTTTGAACGGAGCAGCTATTTCCAGGAGACCTCCTGCTTTTTGGGCCTCCCGTATTCCAGCAACAGAAGAAGGCAGAGAACTCATTTTGTTGTAGGTGATAGGAACTAATAGCACCGCTCTGCTATGGGAATGAAACCGTTGCAGGTCCCTCATTTCCAGAATGTCCGTGGAGTTTGGCTTCTCTCTCTTTCCCCCTTTCCTTTCCGTTCCTTCTCTTTGTATCCTTTTAATCAGATGATTCAGGATGACGACTGTCCGGAAGGCATTTTCCAAGTGGGGAACAGCTCAGCTCCATAGCGTGTGACAATGCGCGGTGGTTGATGAGTTAGTTCTAGAGGCTTCTGAATTTTAATGATGTTGGAGATGATATTGTGTGTCCTTCAGCTTGTTAGAGTGACACCAGCACTCCATAAATCATAATACCTGTGTATTGTAAAATCAATACAAAAGTGCTATCTCAGCGCGAAACCTTAATAAGTTTTTCAGTGCTCTAACAGCTTAAACTTTGCTGTAATGCCATTGGACCCATAGGTTAGGATCAGAGCATGCTTAATTTCTTTTGTAATAGAGACTTTTCTTTAATGAAGGACCGATTAGTAAAGCTTTGGTTGCCACTCTGGTGATCAGTTGGCAGAACAGCCTCCGCAATTAAACTCGTGTATCTCTGTCCTGAAGCAAAAAAGCAGGCTTAAACAGTCAATAAATGTTAATCCAGTCAGAACCTGTCTGTGCCTTTGAAGGCTGCTCATGAGGGGTTTTTCGAATCACATTTTTTTCATCTTCCTTTAAATATGGAGGTCCCCATAGAGCTGGGACGCAGAGTACAAGGCCTCCCACAGCTCCCTAATAAGGTCTGGCGTACTAACAGTGCTCCGCACAGATCTGTCATCTGTCTGTGTGTCCCTCCTGTCCCCGTGCACCTATCTGTGCACTTACTGGTTGGGAAAGAAGTAACACTGGTGGTTTAAATTTCATGCATATGTGAGAGTAAAAAGGCTGCTTTAAAATCTTCATAGAGAACAGGTTCCTGTGCATGTGCAAACATCCCCCCCCCAATTCTCCCCGTTATTATTTTTTTCTTTGTGGGATGAATCACAGTGGAGGAAGTTTACGTTTGTACATAGACTGCAGAGCACATGTGGGGAGCGGGGAGCTGCCAAACAACTGTTCTGAAAACAAGCAAACAAGAAGTTGAACCTTACCGAGGCTGTTGTCGCTCTCTGCGATAGGATGGGCTTCTCCCGAAACACTGCCAGTTATTTAGCTAGTTCTGTTTTTCATTCTTGCCTGCTTGCTTTCTTTTCCTATGGAGAGCACACAAAGGTGAGTGGATAACTGAAAGCAGAGGGTGAGTTAGCAGAAAGTTGGCTGGTGGAGCTGGGAGGGAGACATGGGCGAAAGAAAGAGGCAATTCCCCATCTTTAAATGCTTTCCATTTGGTGCAACACAGCTGTTGCTAAAAAACTTCCTGTCCTTCCATTTCTCCTGTTTTCCATCTATCCCTTCAGCTGCACGCATAGCTGTGCACAAAGCATTAACATACATGGAGAGCGCATTAAATTTAGCCTAATTTTAACTGGCATCCCCTTCTTCCTTTGTATAATTTACCTTTTGTTCATCGTTGGAGGACTCAGAGCTTCAGATAATGAGATGAAGGGAGTTGCGTGAGTCACTGCACTGCAAATGGCAATTCCATGTTAAAGAGAGGCGAAAGAGGGATGCTTTGTCTTGCAGAGGGCCAAACTCACAGTGACCCTCAGCTCAGGGTGATGTGGTTGGTGTGTCACAGGCATGCAAAACTCCAGTATGGGCAGGCAGCTCCGTGAGGTGATGTGTTCTGCTGCTTCCTGTGGCTGTCACAATGGCACCACCCACCCCATGGCCTTGGAGTAAGGTGTGCCAAGGGAGCAGTGGGTAACTGTAGCATCGGAGGCACTGTTATTAACTACCTGCACATTGCTTGCAGATATAGATTTACACATATGCCCTCCGTACTTGCTGGTTTGAAATGATTGGGATCTGATAGAGAGTATTATGGGATTTTTAAATACCAACATATACGTTTTTAACACTCCTGCTTTCTGGTCACAGGAAAGCAGGTCCTGGTGACCCTGTCCAGCCTGTGTCAGGCTGGGTTACGTCCAACCTACAGTACGCATTTAACAGTAATTTGAAGCTGAGATCCAATATAGAATATACCTTGTCCTATTCGTTGCTCCATTTACATTTTCAGGCTCCATCCTCCTTTCCGGTCAGTGAAGTCAGACCAGTGTATGACACAGGTGCGTGCCCTGCTCACCTCTTGATGTCAGCCCAGTGCATGCATCCCCCCTGGCAGCCAGCATCGTGCAGCTGGGGTGCAGATTGATCTTTGTCTCCCGTTACTCTCCCGTGATCTCAGCAAAGGCACTGACAGCAGACTTCGGGTTCCTGTCCAGGCAGTTGAGTGCAACCTTGCAGAAATCAGAGGAGATTCTTGCTGAAATACAGAAATCAGAGCTGCTGTCCGCAGTTTTTGATTCATTAAAAACATGAGCAGGGCAAGTGAAAGGAAAAGGGTCAGACAGCATCTTTCAGATGGAACAGAGCAAGTGAATGGACTCCAAACACACAAAAGATACCTTGAAATACTTGGGGCTGCTTATCCAGTGCATGAAGCCCTAGAGCCCACGCAGTCCTGGGAAGAAACAACGCAATCGAACGGATATTAGCATCCTGGAAATCCTATTGATGCACAAAAGACTCATAAATTACAGTCTTGAATTGTAATACATCCATTGTTGTAATTCTAAATCTTTTTCAAGGGGGATGTGGTGATAAAGCCTTGTATTTCTTTCATTTTTTGACTTTCTGCCACAAAGAGCTGGGCCACCTGTCCCTAACTGCATGTAGTCAGTCATTCCATTTAGTCAGCACATTCTAAGATCTAAGAAAGCAGGACAGGAGCCCACAGGATGCTGAGTACTGCTGAAAGCAAATCAACAGGAGCAAATACCTCTTCAATCCAAACGTCACGAGGTGTTTGCTACCACTCAAGATTTGCTAAAGCATAAAGAAATGCACTGCACACCGGGTTTTGTTTGCTTCCCAGCCGGTGCTGGCTCTTGGTGAGTAACTGTGTGGTCACAGCAACTTCCTGCAAACAGAGAAAACCCAGAAAATTCAAATAATTCCTCACGGTCACAAACGGAGCGTGTGCCTAAATCAGCACACTGTGTTTCCTGTGCCCCCTCACACTCTCACCCTGGCACGCTGTTAGGATACCCACAGCAGCTCTTCAGAGCGCTGCTCCCTCAGCAGCTGGAAGGGGTAGAAAGAAATTTGGACATAATCCTCACAACAGCTACAGTGGTCTGGGCAGCCTCAGTAATTGCAAGACGCTCCAAGGCTCTCCCAGAAATCCAGAAGTCTGTTGTTTCAGTGAGCTCCCAGGGCCAACCTTGGGTGGCTGCAGGAGGTGAAACTTTAAGTAGACTACGGCCTTATAAAACATCAGCAGACACATATTTGAAAGCCTAATGATCAGTTTACCTTGGCTTAATTGGGTTTATGTGTTCAAGGATATCCTGGCAGGGAAAGAGGCTTACTGCTCTTGGAGAAAATTAAAGCTGGAACAAAATTCTGCTGATGTGACGGAGAGCCTGAGAGCATCTCTGTGTGAGAGCCAGCTCTGGCTCCTTGCTCTCAAGGAGGTGGGCTGAGCCCAGCTATCCTACTTGTTCTCCTCTCTTCTTGAGGTGGTGGCAAAACTCTGTGCTCAGGAAGCTGGGGAGCTGGCTTAGGGCTGCTCTCTCCTCTTTTTCCCCTTTCAGATCTCATCTAACCCTTGCAAAAAAAAAAAAAAAAAAGAAGAAGTCTATGATGAATAGATCTTTGAATTGGCTTATAATTGGTTATTCTACTCTATAATATTAATTTTCATCTTCAACTGTTCATTGATTGAAGAATACTGGATGTGGATTGTTAGTTTTCTTCATGACACGTACACCGAAGAATGATTTGGAGAACATGTTAGTGCATATTGATAACATTTTCCACCTCCTATATGTTTTTAGAGTATATTTTTATTTGCTGCCGTGGGAGAAGTGAAGCTTATCTTCTGTGGCTTGTATTTTTATTTTTACCTTTCTAGACATCTTTTCTAATAACCTACTGTTATAAAAATACTGAAAAAATTCAAAGCTTGCAACAAAATTTAATCCATGTTAAAACGAGGAAGACTCCCTTGAGGAAAAATGAGCCAGCTACACACGTCTTACCCACCTTTCTGGTCTCCTTTCAAATACCTTCACTTCTCTGCCCATGCTGCAGTATTTCCAGGTGTGTGTTGCGGGTATCCTGAGTTTGGGGCTCCTCCACTGACCACGGTGAAGCTGAAAGAGAACAAATTGCAATAGGATTATTAACGTTGCCCAGTTCACCTCAATGTCTGTGGGTGCAGATGGGGTACGCCACACTTCTCAGCAATGCGTTCATCCACAATATGGAAATTTAATTCACACTGATTGACCCACAGCTGTGAGAGGCCTGTTGGTTCCACCAACAGTTATGAACCTCAGGAAGGTGACTTTGTCACCGGCACGTGCACAGTGGAGGAAGACACTGACGGCTTTCCCACCCAACCCAGACACTGCTGCAGCTTGGGGGGGCACCAATCCTGGGGCACCGTTGTTCTGGGGACTCTCAATTCCAGTGCCCGTTTGAGTTCCTGTTGTGGGGCCTTTCCATCAAGGCTGTTGGATGTCGCTCAGAGCCAGCATCACGCCCTGTGAAATAAGATCAACGTGCAAGTGCAGCAACCTGCTTTCAGAGTTTCTTTGAGAGGGTTTAATTTAAAGCAAAAAAGCACCACAAGGCTGTATGCTTCTCGCCCCAGATCTTCACGCTTTTAACAATTAACTCGCTGCAGAGACTGCCAAAGAATGTAACTGCACTCGTGTAGAAATTGGTTCATTTTATTGCTGTCTTCCAAGAAGTAGCAAAACTGATTTTAATGAAAATTTGTATTTAGGAAACAATCAACAAACCACACACATAACCACATGCACAGCTCGACGTGCTGCTGGGGTGAGCCGTGGCATGCCAAGCTGCAGCCTGAAGCTAATTTTTTACAGCCAAGTTATAAAGCCCTGAAAAGGGGGTTTTATTGTGGAAACGTTGACAGAACCAGAGTGGTGCTACTGGCTCCCTCTCTAATTAGTCCAAAGAATGGAAAGTTATATTTTGCAATATGTGGTAAGCGCTATTGTCCTGATGTCGCTGGTTTAAGCCAGAACTGCAGGCTTAATTTGGTGTTACATATTCTATTACAAGTTTGAAAAGGCAACGCGGACCCTTTTACTGTCATGAAACGGGAGGGCTTTCGGGCAGCAACCTCGATTTGTACCTTCAATTATACAAATATTAAAAGGTGCAGTTTGGATTTGTTGGTGGTGACAGTAGCAGACTCCCGCTGTGTTCAGTCTACTTTGAAGAAGACGTGGAGCCCACATGGTGTTTCTCGCATGTTTTCCAGAGACTACTTTTAAATTCCTTCAATAAAAGTTACTTTTATTCCCGTTTAAGTGTTTTGTGGTAATGTTTACCGAGAAACATCCTGCCAGCAGACGAAAGTAAATAAAAGACAGGGGAGCAGTAACGTAAAACACATCGTGTTACTACTGCTCCCCACCACCTGCGCTCCCCCATCTCTGCCTGTAATTACACCTACCTGGGCTGGTGCCCTTGGTTTTGCTGATGATGGCAGAGGCCATTTACCTCCCCACCTTACCATTTGTTACTGCAAGGTTGTTGTAGTGTCACTGTGATCAGGCAACACCTGTGGTTTGCCATCCTTTCAGCATCAGCTGATTGTTGGTAAACTAAGACTGTTATTAGGCATCCCATTGTCCTGCACTCCACTATGCTGGCCACCCTACATCCAGCAACAAGAGAATGGTGGTTGTTCTGAAGGTGGGACAACCGTAGGGGAAATGGATAGCTGCAATTATCAGATTGCACAGATATACCAAGCATGTCTTAAAAACGTGTAATTATAGGAAAGTGGGTTGACTCACAGATTTAAATGAGACAACTACTGGATTAAGTGCTGTGCTATACTTTCATTTTTCTCATTTGTTTGTGTTTTTCTTCTCCTAATATGGTATCTATATTATACTGAAAAATATTACCCACATAACTGCTATTGCTTCTATTGTGTCCATAAGGGAGGGGTCACATTAAGGTTCTAAACACCTCTGTATATTTGTTTTAAATATACCATTGTTACATAAAGTGCCTACAAATCCCTATTAGTTATTATACAGCCAGAACAAACCTGTCTATTTACACCTGAAATCAAGCCATGGTAAATTCCCCCCTCGTTTCAGGATAAAACTCTAAATTTATAACAGTACCTCCTGTTGTCATCAACAATGTTCTACTTGATGTTACAGAAATTACTGGAGTGGTGATCAGAAATTAACCTACTTCCTTCCTTCCTGTCACTGCTTTTTTCCCCCATCCACTTGCAAGGAATGCCGCTGACTGCTACTTGACAGTACTGCAAAGGCTTCAGCACTGAATTTAGCATGATTGTTGAGATTACGCTAAAGGCAACAGGGGATTATTTTTTAAGTGGTAATCCTTAACACAGTATTTTGTGCTTCTTCATCAAAGCAAGATCTCCATTTCCTTCCTTCCTTGTGCCTGACAGGAGGCAGCCTCTCAGGAATGACCTGATAGGCTGAAGCATCACGATTTGACTCAACCAGATCTGACCCAACAAACAGTGTTTAGAATTAGATCACCATCTCCACGTGCATTAAGATCTACAACCTACAGTAGCTCCGTTAGTCTGCTGAGAAACCAGGCTGGCTCTGATTGGAATTACCATTTTGATGCTCTGACCTTCAGGTCTCTTAATAAAGCAGAAAATGACCTGTCCACTGGTCCTTCTGGCTCTTGTGAGGCAGAGTGGCACCGGCTGCAAGCCCGCACAGTGTTCAACTTAATCCATGTTCACAAATACGGCATCAATACAACAATAATAAAAAATACCATCAAAGAACCCAATCCTAATTTACAAAGGCACTGCTGTCATGGCCACATGTGGGTCTTCTGTGGGTCAGTGGGGTCCTGCCAACACGTGATCCCTCTTGTGTCAGCTCCAATGCCCAGGTGCATTTAAAATCCACCCAAAATTACGTACGGCAGTGTTCATCCAAATACTCTGACCAAAGATAAGGCCATACAGATGTCTGGCCACTGTTGAATTATGAGCCCCTCCTTCAAGCTTGGAGGAGATGGAAATGCAGATTAAAGATTTCTTTCAAAGGATGAAGTAGTCTCTAGCAAAGGAGAATAATTATTTTTGGTGTTAATCTGCACTTCACATATGAAGTAGAATCAGTACTACTTTCTTCTAGGGCATCCTATGTCATCTCATTAAGAGGAAAGAAACACCCTCAAGTTATTCTTAAGCACTGTACCGCCATTCAGTGTCAAGCAGGAGGTAAAAGACAATAGTCTGGCCTGAAAGCATCCATGAACATAAATGGGATCATTCTACATCAGTCTACGTCAAGCTGAAATTTGGCTCTGCAATTCTGGAGCTAACACAGGAAAACATCCAGTACAGCAGATTTCTGTGACAGCAGATCACAAGGCTTTCTTTCGACCAACAGATCTAAAATATTATAAGTTACTACATGCAAGCAGATGGAACCATGAGACACCCATTTCCTTGCCAGACTTGCTCACAAAAATAAATATCCCAAAACCTAAAGTAGAAGTAAAGTGATTGCCAAAGGTCTACTGTCAAAATAAAGAAATAAAATGAAATGGAATACTATTAAATTGAATTGAGAATACTGATAAAACCACACATAAAACATACAGACACAAAAAAATGTTTTCTGTTATGTTATCCATGAAGCTGATAATTGGATCTTATTTATAAAATGTTTTCATTATTAAAACTCAAATATATTGTTACTTTTCAAGAGAACTGGCAAATGCCTTTATTGCTTTGTAAAATATTACCGAATTGTACTCCATAAATCTAATCTGTATATAGATTCGGAGGGTGTTCACCAACACATTTATAAGCACGCATAATTAATTTCGAGGTGCACCAGTTCTTTTCCCCTAGTGAAGAACAGATCTCAGAAAATGGAGCCAACCTAATATAAAAATCTGTAAGTTGCAACTTTATGTGCCTAAATATCTTTAGTCTGGAAATCCCAAAGGAGGAGAAGTTAATGTGAGATTTCCAGTAACTCTTGATCTCAGCCATGTGGAAATATGCTATAAGCAGCTTTCCCATGCTATTTACTCTTCCAGATCCAACCAGTAAGAGCCACAATAATTAGCATTTTTACTATAGTATATTGTTACAGCAGATGAAAAACGTAATTAAATAAGCAGTGAAGAACTGTATGAAGTATTTTAATATAACAACAAACCACTAATCAGAATTTCGGTCAGACATTAAGAGTGAGTCCTGTTTGACTCACTTTCAACCAAGTCTCAGCCTGGCTTATAACTGATCCCAGCAGAATGCAGGGTGAGGCATGATGGAGATGACCTGGTTAGGTGTGTGTTGAAGGCACCGTTTCCCAGGTAAAATTGGTATAGCAGGAACTTCTATCTGGCAGAAAAATGACCAGTGAAAACAAATTCTCTTTAAGAGGTGAGATTGGTAAGACAGCAGAGCTCTCATCCAGAAATGTCCCCACAGGATGCCAGGAGATGTCACCAGCCCCAGTCTTCTGCAGACCTGGAGACCATTTGGTCCTTGTGATCTGCAAGGCATCAACCAGTGATCTGAAGGCAGCAGAGAAATAGGCTGCTATTTAAAATGCTCCATTGCTTTGTTCTTGGAGGTGTATTTTCTGTTTTCACTGATATTAATCACACATAGCAAGATGCTTTTGTGGACACAAAATTAAAGCAAAGCAGGGCAAGTTTCATGCTTTTTTTCTTCCTTGAAAATTCGTTTTATACTCGCTACTTCTCAGGAAGAGTGTGAGCTATAAAATTTTTATGTGTGTATTAGAATGTTAAAAGCACTGTAGTAACAAGCCCTGAGTTTTAAATAAAATATAAGTACTGAATCCTCTATTAGGAATGGCGTAGCGGAGCCTGAAAGGCTCACTCTAAAAATTAAGGACCACTAGCCATAAACTCAAATAAAACACCGGGAGCTGGGAATACCAGAGGGATTAGCAACAGTAGCACTGCACATACAAGTTCCAGTGATAACGGATGAGGGATTCAACCAATACAAATCTGATTTGTAAGTTACACGTGTCTGTGCATGGGGCCGATTGAGCAGTGAGGCCTTCAAGACCCTGGGGAAATAGGTACAGCACAAAAGAGGAGATGCTACATAAAGGTACCTAAAAATGTCCTGCCTGCTCTGCAAATGGAGCCCACAGTGGAGTTCCCTAGCAGACTGGAGCCACCGTGCCCACTTGATGGACTGCAAGCCCCTCTGGGTTTACCAGTTTAGGACTGAAACTAGCACATTCATGTTTATACAGCAATGTAAGAACATGCACTGCAGCTGAAGCTTCTGGTGCACTGTGGGGCAAGTGGTTGAAGTGATTCTCTTCCCCGTGCCCCAGAGCTTACTGACATCCAGTGCAGAAGTTGCTCCTGAATCAGTTGGGCAACTTGCAAATTTTACTCTCAGGGCAACTCTCACCTGTTCGATGCATATTAGAGCCGTATCTGCACAGAACCTAGGAATTTAACTTCATTTTTAAAACAGACTGTAAGTTGTCCAGAGTATGTACTGGTTTTACAAGGCAACTCTCCCATCCTACCCTTTCCCTGTCACTTATCCCTTTGCAAAGGAAGCACTAGAAGTGCACCACTCTGATCTAATGGACTTCCATCTCCATTTCATGCACAACCTCCATCTCTGTAACAAACACAAACCAAAAATTTAAACATCACGATTCCCAGGAATACGTATCAAATGCTACACATGGACTGATACCATCGATAACTGTTCTAACCCAGTATTAATCAACAAAGAAAGAACAGCAGACAAAATATGCTACAATAAGCAGAAAATTAATTACTCCAAAAATGAGTAGAAAGAAGCAAATACTACTGTGCATTCCTTCTGTTCCTTCTGTTAAAATTTTAATGACACTTTCCAAATGTTTAAAACATTAAAAAAAAAATAGGAAATGTGGAAGGCTATAATCTACATACTTTTCTTTTAGGGCTCTTTAACAAATCTTCTAAGGAGTCCCAGAGATGTTAGCTAAGCCATTATACGTAATGAATCTTGGCATAAAAGAACAGCACAGCAGCAGCTACACATGAAGCAGCATGTACAATAAATTATCTCAAATGCAAACCAAATTCCCCTTGTTTATCATGTATATAAAGCACCAGTGCTCAAGATTCCCTCCAGAAGTGCCGGACTGCGTGTAATATTACTCATGGCATAACAAGGTCTCGTTCTGTCATCGCAATTGCATCTTTCCTCAGATGATGAAGTGCAGACATGTGGAGATGGAAAGGCTGTCCAAAGAAATAAAAATATCAACAGGTAGACAGTAGATTAGATGATCTTCCCTATGCTGAAGTACAAGGTTATGCATCCTCTTCCCAGTGCGATGGTGAACTGGATCTCATCCAGCTCAGGGAGGAGAGCTCCCTGCACCAGGAGAGAGGTGAAACCAATGTTATTTGAGAAATGTATGGCTCTGCAGCCATCAGCTCTGCTGCCCCGAGGTGCTCAGAGCAACACACTTGGGCTGCACGTTACCCTTCTGATGGCTGAAGAGTTAATGAGAAGCACTGAGTGTGAAACGCATCATCAGAATGGGATCTCCTCTGTAGTCAGTTTGATATCACGAAGAAAATGGAAGCATCTCTTTATCAGCTTAATGTAGAGTGAAAACGATAATTAATTGAAAGCTCTCAGAGGTTTGAAATTTTGGAAACGATTCCAAGAGAGAGAGAAGAAAGTTGCTGAAATGTATGGGCTATCTATTGCATCTTTCCGCAACACGTCACATCCACGAGCAGAGCCATGATTTGTGCTTTGCTGAGAGAAAAAACAGTCAGTCATTATTGTGCACGTTAATAAGTACAGTGTATCCAGCTCCTCGTATCTGACATCTGCTTGCACGATCACGTGTAGATGACAACCTGCTGTCATTTTAATTAGTCAAATTTGAGCATCTACGGCAACCTTTCTGTTACCATATACCTGCTTTTTTGAAAATAATTCTTCAGTACAGATACTGCCAAGCAACAAATAAGAACACACAAAATGCTAAATATTTTCACAAGACCCACCTTGTTTGGGTACGTGTTACCCCTCGCAGCTGAAAGATCCTGTGAGAATTTGTGTATCAGCCATGTTAGTTTTCAGCGGCGGGATTTGTACATAGCAGCGAGCCTCTGGATCTTGTTAGCTCAGGGCAAAAAGTCATGCTTTGGAGCAGTTGCCCCAGCAGGAGGATAAAAGATGATGGTTGGTAATTACATCAGTTTTGCACTGTTGAGCAGATGTTCTTGCAGATAGATTTTGGCTGGCATTTACAGAACATCACCAGTGAATCTCATGATAGCACTGGAGGAATGCTGCTACAAGTGGATGGAGCTGCACGCCTGTAATAAAAAGATTACAAACAGAGGAAATAAATGGAAAGAAGAAAGAAGAAGAAAGTGCTTCAGGAGCTGAACTGCTTCAGAAACTGTTTTTCATTTCTAATTTAAAAGAATAATAATTGAAAAAATAGATTTACTCCTGAGCAACCTGAATATGGCCCAGGAGATTAATTTAGACCTTAGTTTAATATGGGGATTAAGGAATATGTGGTCCCAGTTTTCAATATCCAGATAGGATATAGTAGCCTGTACAGGGCCACAGAACGGTGGAAGGAGAATGAGGGCTGGACAGCAGCAAAGCAATACAAAGCTAAGCCTATTCCTTACCTACACATGGCTGGCAGCAGTTTGAAGAAAAAGGGACAGTGGGCAGAAATACACGGTAAATTTTCCTAGGAACATAACTTGGCTTGTCTCCTGTGACTGACTTTATGGTGGATAGAAAAAAAATATGGTGGGGAAAAAAGACAGTGCTTACCTCTTCGTAGCTTGTTCCAAATGTGTAAAAATATGAAATAATTATTAACTGATGTTACTTATTTCTTGGGAAGGAGTAGCATAATTTCCTTCAATAGATGACTGGAAAATGTCTTGCCCAAACCCACCCAGCAACTCAGTGGCAAAAGAAGCATAACTGTGTGTCAAGACCTTGGAGTCTCAATGCTTCTTATCTCTAGTTAGGTTTCTGGATAGGATCCTCCTTAGGTGTTAAGCTTGATGTAAAAGGCAGAAAGGTGAAAACATGCCACAGCCTGTGAAATCCTGTGTATTTCTGCCAACAAGAGCTCTTGAAGACCGAACACATTTTTACATCAGCCAAGTCAATGTGTTACTTTCTGCAATTTTTTGTACATTGAGAGGTGAAAATGCATCACAACTGGAGGCAATCTACTGATTTAACCATACTTTGGGCTGTCAGCATGTCTGTTAATTGAAGGATTTATTGACAAGAAGTGCTTTAAAAACAGAGCATTTACAATTAGATTAGAATCCATTCCCCTTCATTTTACCTATCTACAGGAATGCTGACTTTCAGATTCTTCTCTTCCTTGTGCTGGCTGGCGGATGCTAAAAAAAGCCACAAACCTGTCCCTATTGGCAGGCACCAGTCTGTGGAGCAGATCTGTGCTCCCTGCTCATCCCTTCCCTAGCCAGGAATTGGGCTCTACACAGTGTCAGGTAAAGTTTCCTGTGCAGTGCCAAGGGTGTCTGAAGTAAAAGACACTGTGCTGCTACCATATGCTTTTTGTGAGCCTCAGGGCTCACGGTGGGACTACACTGATGCAGAGAGCTCTACAAGGA